>NW_027656589.1:0-78304 GCF_964235325.1 Thermobia domestica
TGGCAATGTTCTATAGTCAGTAATACTGTTATGATTTAATCGTCGTCTTTTATTTTGAACTTTCTGATGTGTTTTAGTTTCAGACTTGGACACGATGACAAACCCAGGCTTACGAACAATTCTTCCTGGATTGTGTAACTGTTTTTTGTCAGCTTTATCCCGAACTAGTTGATAAAAATGATCAAAGTTAATTTCTTGTCGTGTACGATGATTTAAAGTTATTCCTCTAATTTTAAATACATAATCTACTTTCCCTGTTTGAACTTCTTTCATTCTATAGGCATAATTTTTTGGCCCTAAGCCTATAAATGCATCAATTTCCCACCCATCAGGAACTTCATTAGTTAACTAACCTAAATAAGAACCCAAAGAAAGTGGAGGCTTTTCATTACGTTGCTGCACAAACATAATACTATCAGTGTCGCAGTACAATACACGCTCAGGATCTATAGCTGTTAGTAACTCATAAAGTTTTAGACGTGCCCAAGAGGTGATGAAGGCTGCAAGGACAACATTGGAAAATTTCCATGGCTTGTTTTTGTTTTCAATGTTCTTATATGATACAATGAGATGTCGCTCTCCAATAGGCAATACAGTTTGTACCTCATATTGGGGTGCCCATAGATAACTTAAAAATTTTTCTGGAGTATCTACAATTACAGATTGAGATAAATCTGTTCGCTGTCCCCATTTCCCATACAACGAATTGAGAAATATTTTGGAAATATATCTTAGACCAGGATTTGATTGAATGTTATTTTCCGTTAACTGAATGCATTCATGTTCATAATAGTCTGCAATATATTTTTCTTGATCTTGTTTAGTTTTGCACCAGCTAGGAAACCCTGAAGACTCCTGTTTCATTTTTAAGAAGGAATTGACATAATCTTTAAACAGATTATTTTCTGAATCGGATAATTTGAATTCCCAAATTTCGATAATTTGTAGAATTTTGTATCCGAGATCTAAAGCCACATGAAGTTCAGGAGTACAGTATGTACCAGTAAGGACACGCTCGGCATCATTATGGATGCAATTGTTGTCACTTTGTTCCATACACGTTCGACATAACCCAAACAAAAGGCGATCATTACATGTATATGGTAAAATTGGAAAATATAAGTCTTTGGGAGGTAAGATACTACATTTCACTAATCCATGAATACTTTGCACTTGTGGAAAGTCAGGCCCCTTGTATATTATAGGTTTTCCTATAGGCAATGGCTTACGTGCCATCACCCAGGGGTAAAGACTGGTAACATCATAATATGACACAGACTCTTCACTGGTACACTCATATAAGGCATTAAAACATTCTGTACGTCCCCCATGAAAACTATCTTTAGGTACCAGATGGTCGACAAGATCATGACACTGTGTTTGAATAAACTGTTGTAATTTTTTATCATTTTTTACCATATGATCCCATTCACATTCCCACATTTCAATGACATTAAGATTTAATTTTTTAAGAAATGCTATTTTTGTGGTGGTGTTTTCATACCGATCTTGTAGTGATGTACCTTGGTTAGAGGTAGAATCTAGCGACACATGTCGTAGTGTAGGATAACAGTTTAAACATCCGTGATAGTAACATCCATGAAATTCGTAAACTGTATTTGTTTTAGTTTCAAATCCATCAACCTTATACCTCCCAAATCGTTTTTCCAAACCATTTCCAGAATGAAGAATTTTATTACCAGTAGTACGTTCTAAGTATCGCAGCCAGTACATTGCCTTCAGACTTTGACGATCACGATGGTCAAACCCATAAGGTGGAATAATTGGAATAATTTCTTTGGGTAAATATAAGGTACGATATGTTAGTATTGCCAAACTAGCAATAGTTGATGAGACGATAAAACATTGGATACCATTTGTTTTGTCTTCAATTAAGTTTGAAAATTTAATGACAGCCTCTGCTAAAATTTTAACATCATTCCGACAATATTCAATCATTTCCTTTTGGAGATTATATTCCTCATTACTTGCAACACGTTCTTTGTACCATATGATAAGTTGCTCTCGATCTTCAGTGCTCCTTGAATCAGGATCAAAATATTTTAGATCAGGAATTTTACCTATGTAATTTTGGTTCTCTAATGTATTAAACAAGTATGGGAAATCTCCCTTTCGTAAATTTGCAGAAAGACCTAACGTCTTAGGTAATTTAGATAATTTAACTCCCATATACAAATATGTGTCACGGAAGTAAATTTTTTGTCCTAAACGCATTTCAATAATTTTTTGCCCTGACATTATTACTTCCGGTGTAAAATGATGGTTTATGATCAAAGTTTTAGCACAGAATTGCATATCATAATTACTGCCATTATGGGAAAGCACAATGATTTTTTTAAACATTGGTCGAGTTATTAATACATGATTAACAAATTCTTCAATGTTGTGAAAATCAAACGAACGGAATCCATTTTTATCGCCGCATACAAAGCATGTATCATCAAGCTTCATGTCCTTACACTTGTAACAAGCATGAATACAATTTACAAAATTTACATGATGTTCTTGTTCTCCTTGTTCATTTTTAGGAAGCAACATTGTTTCTACATCAAATATAATGTACAAAAAGGTATCTATATGTTGCATCATAGCCGTTTGAACAAAACAGATATGGTCATCGCTTACATATGTGTAACATGTTTTACAATAACGTTCACCACAATCATGTTCAGACTTGCGTGAACGCATGTCAATTATAGTACCACAATGGACACAAATTTTCTTTGTTTCGCATATACTTTTTCCGGAAACATTTATTGCTTTATGATTAGCTAAACATTCTTCTGAAGAAAACAGTCTATGGCAATCAAGGCATTCAACTTTAATATTATTATTATTATTAGAAATATTATGATACTTTTCGCACATTGGACATTTGAAGTTACACTTATGATTTTGTGTATGATGATAACCTTTTAAACAATACTGACAATATTTCCGTTTGTTTAATAGTGTTGTAATGTTGGTAATTAATTCGTAGTGTCCTTCACTGTACAAAATGAAAATTTTCTTTGATGCATGTATTCCAGGATAAATTACATTATAGTTTCGAGTTAATCCGTTCTTTTCGTAAACAACAATTTGATAATGAGGCGCTAGCTTATTTTGAAACTTTTTTACATCATCAATAGTACATCCATCATGGATTTCAATGTCAACTTTAGCATTGACACACAATTGTTTTGCTTGTTTCATCAAACGTTCAGAATGATTTTTCAATTGATATACATAGTTATAACGATGATCAGCTTTACCCATTCCAAGAATAATACTTTTAGGAAGACAATACACATCCTTTTCTACAGGAATAGTACATTGTTCCATGTGTGTTACAAGATCAACAAATTTTGATGAACCCCTTGTTTGTCCCCTACCTTTACGTGAATCAACAATATGAATTTTGAAATTTACTTTATCACCTAATAAATAATTTTCATTACTATTTAAAACATTTTCAATTTTACGAAATAGAATGTCGGAGCTTAAATCCGACTTTTGACGCCACGAAATGTATATTGGTTTATTAATGGTAGAAGCAGAACTTTCTATTGTTATACCAACATACATATCATCATCGGCATCATTTAATACATGATCCTTTACAAATTCAAATAACAACTGAATATATTTTTCAGGATCATCTATTCCGCTAGTTTGCATACGTTCAATTGTAACTTCCTTTCCTGTAAGTCCAAAATAACTATATTGTTTGATTTTACTATTAACAATACGAAAATATTCATTTGTTTTACCACTCGCATACATGGTAGGTTGTGATACATTATTAGTATTAGGACTTGGAAAGTTTATAAAATTTTCCATGAAAACGCTAAAATCATTTGTAGTTAAACTATTAGCTTTTCCTTCAGACACAAGTTCCATAAACTTCTCACGAGCTAAATTCTTTATATTATCTTGACGAAAGAAGCCTACATGATATAAATCAATAATATCTTTTGCAGACTTACATTTTTTCAAAACAACATGAGGATCACAACCAAAATGCATAAACAACGCTTGCAATAACTTGGAATAAGCTTCATTGCTTACCCTTGCACCCGTAGCATGACATTGTGTTATCACTTCCCATGTAAATAAAACTTCGTTTGGATTTTCATATCCACGTGCTTGTTGTGCTGACAACATGGTACAGATGACAGACTGTCCTTCCATTGTATGATTGACACACTAAATATGTAATTGCAATTTGAATTATTTTGTCTTATACAGTAAATATTTTATACAATGATGTACACAGAACTTTGATATTTCTTTCACAGTTTTTTTTTAAATGACAAGGTTTCGTAAGTAGACTTTTATGATATGATTCACAATGTGTTGACCAAAGATACACTTTTTAAGAATTTTACACTTACCACTAAGTATAATAATAAAACTTTCCCGAACTTGTTTCAGTTCACAACAGATTTAGTTGTAAGTTTACCGACACTACACTTAAAAGCTTGTCGGGAATTGCACTAACACTTGCCGTTAACTACAATGATAAAACTTCCCGTAACTTTTTTCAGTTTAGTATCGATGCACTACCACTTGTCACTCACTAAGTATATTTTAGTTCACCGACGATATACTTTTAAGTTTTTCGGTTAATCCTTTAGCACTTTCCGATAATTGTAATTTACAAAGTGCCGTAATAAAATTGTTTTAGACTAATTACAGTACGCAAAGTACAAACACGAAGTGTGTTTACTTTTTATTGATTGTTTATTATCAACACTAATAAATGGAAATTCCAAGAACTCCACACGAAAATTCCCGAAGATTCCCGAAGGTTCCCGAAGATTCCCGAAGTTTTCCGAACATTGCCGAACCTAACCGAAGATGAACATAAGAGTTTATCCACAATTCATGTACATGTTGGTTAATGTACCACACGAATGGTTCCGAAAATTGCCGAACTTAACCGAAGATGAACATAAGAATGTATGAACAATTCCTGTACACGTTTAGTAAATGTAAATTGCAAAAGTTTTGTAACTTTAAGATATATTTCAAAGTTTATTATTAGATGTAACTTTATAACAAAATTGGTATTTAAAATAAATGATTTAACAACAAAGAGTATACCAATAATTGGCTTTACTTTAACAGTAGTAATTCTATAGTGCGCGGCGCGGCTTGCTGCGCTGGATTTATACTTTCAAAATTTAATCTCGTACCCAAACGCATTTTGTTTTGTAATCTCCTACCCACCGCAGTTAGCTTTGTAATCTCGTACACAGGTGCTTTAATATATTTTAAATTAGTAATACTGATATTACACAATATGATGTAATTTGTAAATGCACTATTAAAGTTTGCAACACTTGAAATAATTATAACTACTTGTTTGTATGCTTTTCCAATGTGTTATCGGTCTAAAAAATTCCTTTGTTAGTAATGCTAGGAATTTTTTTGTCTGCGTTGCTACAGGTGTTTAAACTGGTTTAAACCGGTTTAAACTAGTTTATTGTTTTTTGTTATACAATTATTCAGTTCTGCAGGAACTTTGTTGTTAATTTTTTTATTTGTTTGCTTCATTAGAAGCTCAGAGGAATTACATTTCGAAAATATTAAAATTATCAAAACATAAACTTGAACATAAGAAAGTTATTTTTAACACATCACAACACGATTAAACTTAAAATTTATTACATGAAACTTTTTGATTGTTAAATGGACAAGTAAAATTTAAGTCAGTGTTGCAATTGAATACACAAACTAAAAGTAAAAGAACAAGTTACCAAAAGTAAAGTGTAGAAACATAACTTAAAACACAATGTTGCAATCTAAATTGCAAAAGAAAATTAAAAATACAACTTACAAACAAAATGTACAAACCGAAAATAAAAAGTGCAGAAACAAAATTTAAAAAAACAATGTTGCAATCTAACATACAAAACGGAAAATAAAAATATAAAAGCAAAACTTAAAACACAATGTTGCAATTAAAAATGCAAAGCTAAAAAATACAGAACCAAAATTTAAAACAGTGTTGCAATCAAAAATACAAGAGCAAAAGTTTAAAATACAATGTTGCAATCCAAATTGCAAAAGAAAAAATTAAAAGTACAAGTTTAAAAATTGAAACATTCAAAGCTAAAAATACAAAATCAAAACACAATGTTGCAATCCAAATTGCAAAAGAATATTAAAAGTACAACTTTAAAACACACTGTTACATTACAAATTCGAAACAAAATAAAAATTACAAGTTAAGAAATAAAAATGCAAACTGAAAACTAAAAATGCAGAAGCATAAAATTTTAAACAACACAATGTTGCAATCTAAAATACAAAAGGGAATTAAAAGTACAACTTTAAAACATATTGTTACATTACAAATTCGAAACAAAATAAAAATTACAAGTTAAAAAATAAAAATGCAAACTGAAAACTAAAAATGCAGAAGCATAAAATTTTAAAGAACACAATGTTGCAATCTAAAATACAAAAGGAAATTAAAAGTACAACATTAAAACACAATGTTACATTACAAAATCCGAAACAACATTAAATTTACAAGTTAAGAAATAGAATTGGAACTGAAAATAAAAAATACCAAAAGAAAATTCAAAACAACGTTGCAATCCAAATTGCAAAGAAAAAATAAAAAATACAAACATGAGACATACGTACATTACCTAGTAGTATACGGAGCTGAACTTTTACCGTCATTATTTTAATGACATGAGTTTGCAACACATTTTGGGGAAATAAGGTCCGTATACTACTAGGTAATGTACGTATGTCTCATGTTTGTATTTTTTATTTTTTCTTTGCAATTTGGATTGCAACGTTGTTTTGAATTTTCTTTTGGTATTTTTTATTTTCAGTTCCAATTCTATTTCTTAACTTGTAAATTTAATGTTGTTTCGGATTTTGTAATGTAACATTGTGTTTTAATGTTGTACTTTTAATTTCCTTTTGTATTTTAGATTGCAACATTGTGTTCTTTAAAATTTTATGCTTCTGCATTTTTAGTTTTCAGTTTGCATTTTTATTTTTTAACTTGTAATTTTTATTTTGTTTCGAATTTGTAATGTAACAATATGTTTTAAAGTTGTACTTTTAATTCCCTTTTGTATTTTAGATTGCAACATTGTGTTATTTAAAATTTTATGCTTCTGCATTTTTAGTTTTCAGTTTGCATTTTTATTTCTTAACTTGTAATTTTTATTTTGTTTCGAATTTGTAATGTAACAGTGTGTTTTAAAGTTCTACTTTTAATATTCTTTTGCAATTTGGATTGCAACATTGTGTTTTGATTTTGTATTTTTAGCTTTGAATGTTTCAATTTTTAAACTTGTACTTTTAATTTTTTCTTTTGCAATTTGGATTGCAACATTGTATTTTAAACTTTTGCTCTTGTATTTTTGATTGCAACACTGTTTTAAGTTTTGGTTCTGTATTTTTTAGCTTTGCATTTTTAATTGCAACATTGTGTTTTAAGTTTTGCTTTTATATTTTTATTTTCCGTTTTGTATGTTAGATTGCAACATTGTTTTTTTAAATTTTGTTTCTGCACTTTTTATTTTCGGTTTGTACATTTTGTTTGTAAGTTGTATTTTTAATTTTCTTTTGCAATTTAGATTGCAACATTGTGTTTTAAGTTATGTTTCTACACTTTACTTTTGGTAACTTGTTCTTTTACTTTTAGTTTGTGTATTCAATTGCAACACTGACTTAAATTTTACTTGTCCATTTAACAATCAAAAAGTTTCATGTAATAAATTTTAAGTTTAATCGTGTTGTGATGTGTTAAAAATAACTTTCTTATGTTCAAGTTTATGTTTTGATAATTTTAATATTTTCGAAATGTAATTCCTCTGAGCTTCTAATGAAGCAAACAAATAAAAAAATTAACAACAAAGTTCCTGCAGAACTGAATAATTGTATAACAAAAAACAATAAACTAGTTTAAACCGGTTTAAACCAGTTTAAACACCTGTAGCAACGCAGACAAAAAAATTCCTAGCATTACTAACAAAGGAATTTTTTAGACCGATAACACATTGGAAAAGCATACAAACAAGTAGTTATAATTATTTCAAGTGTTGCAAACTTTAATAGTGCATTTACAAATTACATCATATTGTGTAATATCAGTATTACTAATTTAAAATATATTAAAGCACCTGTGTACGAGATTACAAAGCTAACTGCGTTTGGGTACGAGATTACAAAACAAAATGCGTTTGGGTACGAGATAAATTTTGAAAGTATAAATCCAGCGCAGCAAGCCGCGCCGCGCACTATAGAATTACTACTGTTAAAGTAAAGCCAATTATTGGTATACTCTTTGTTGTTAAATCATTTATTTTAAATACCAATTTTGTTATAAAGTTACATCTAATAATAAACTTTGAAATATATCTTAAAGTTACAAAACTTTTGCAATTTACATTTACTAAACGTGTACAGGAATTGTTCATACATTCTTATGTTCATCTTCGGTTAAGTTCGGCAATTTTCGGAACCATTCGTGTGGTACATTAACCAACATGTACATGAATTGTGGATAAACTCTTATGTTCATCTTCGGTTAGGTTCGGCAATGTTCGGAAAACTTCGGGAATCTTCGGGAACCTTCGGGAATCTTCGGGAATTTTCGTGTGGAGTTCTTGGAATTTCCATTTATTAGTGTTGATAATAAACAATCAATAAAAAGTAAACACACTTCGTGTTTGTACTTTGCGTACTGTAATTAGTCTAAAACAATTTTATTACGGCACTTTGTAAATTACAATTATCGGAAAGTGCTAAAGGATTAACCGAAAAACTTAAAAGTATATCGTCGGTGAACTAAAATATACTTAGTGAGTGACAAGTGGTAGTGCATCGATACTAAACTGAAAAAAGTTACGGGAAGTTTTATCATTGTAGTTAACGGCAAGTGTTAGTGCAATTCCCGACAAGCTTTTAAGTGTAGTGTCGGTAAACTTACAACTAAATCTGTTGTGAACTGAAACAAGTTCGGGAAAGTTTTATTATTATACTTAGTGGTAAGTGTAAAATTCTTAAAAAGTGTATCTTTGGTCAACACATTGTGAATCATATCATAAAAGTCTACTTACGAAACCTTGTCATTTAAAAAAAAACTGTGAAAGAAATATCAAAGTTCTGTGTACATCATTGTATAAAATATTTACTGTATAAGACAAAATAATTCAAATTGCAATTACATATTTAGTGTGTCAATCATACAATGGAAGGACAGTCTGTCATCTGTACCATGTTGTCAGCACAACAAGCACGTGGATATGAAAATCCAAACGAAGTTTTATTTACATGGGAAGTGATAACACAATGTCATGCTACGGGTGCAAGGGTAAGCAATGAAGCTTATTCCAAGTTATTGCAAGCGTTGTTTATGCATTTTGGTTGTGATCCTCATGTTGTTTTGAAAAAATGTAAGTCTGCAAAAGATATTATTGATTTATATCATGTAGGCTTCTTTCGTCAAGATAATATAAAGAATTTAGCTCGTGAGAAGTTTATGGAACTTGTGTCTGAAGGAAAAGCTAATAGTTTAACTACAAATGATTTTAGCGTTTTCATGGAAAATTTTATAAACTTTCCAAGTCCTAATACTAATAATGTATCACAACCTACCATGTATGCGAGTGGTAAAACAAATGAATATTTTCGTATTGTTAATAGTAAAATCAAACAATATAGTTATTTTGGACTTACAGGAAAGGAAGTTACAATTGAACGTATGCAAACTAGCGGAATAGATGATCCTGAAAAATATATTCAGTTGTTATTTGAATTTGTAAAGGATCATGTATTAAATGATGCCGATGATGATATGTATGTTGGTATAACAATAGAAAGTTCTGCTTCTACCATTAATAAACCAATATACATTTCGTGGCGTCAAAAGTCGGATTTAAGCTCCGACATTCTATTTCGTAAAATTGAAAATGTTTTAAATAGTAATGAAAATTATTTATTAGGTGATAAAGTAAATTTCAAAATTCATATTGTTGATTCACGTAAAGATAGGGGACGAACAAGGGGTTCATCAAAATTTGTTGATCTTGTAACACACATGGAACAATGTACTATTCCTGTAGAAAAGGATGTGTATTGTCTTCCTAAAAGTATTATTCTTGGAATGGGTAAAGCTGATCATCGTTATAACTATGTATATCAATTGAAAAATCATTCTGAACGTTTGATGAAACAAGCAAAACAATTGTGTGTCAATGCTAAAGTTGACATTGAAATCCATGATGGATGTACTATTGATGATGTAAAAAAGTTTCAAAATAAGCTAGCGCCTCATTATCAAATTGTTGTTTACGAAAAGAACGGATTAACTCGAAACTATAATGTAATTTATCCTGGAATACATGCATCAAAGAAAATTTTCATTTTGTACAGTGAAGGACACTACGAATTAATTACCAACATTACAACACTATTAAACAAACGGAAATATTGTCAGTATTGTTTAAAAGGTTATCATCATACACAAAATCATAAGTGTAACTTCAAATGTCCAATGTGCGAAAAGTATCATAATATTTCTAATAATAATAATAATATTAAAGTTGAATGCCTTGATTGCCATAGACTGTTTTCTTCAGAAGAATGTTTTGCTAATCATAAAGCAATAAATGTTTCCGGAAAAAGTATATGCGAAACAAAGAAAATTTGTGTCCATTGTGGTACTATAATTGACATGCGTTCACGCAAGTCTGAACATGATTGTGGTGAACGTTATTGTAAAACATGTTACACATATGTAAGCGATGACCATATTTGTTTTGTTCAAACGGCTATGATGCAACATATAGATACCTTTTTGTACATTATATTTGATGTAGAAACAATGTTGCTTCCTAAAAATGAACAAGGAGAACAAGAACATCATGTAAATTTTGTAAATTGTATTCATGCTTGTTACAAGTGTAAGGACATGAAGCTTGATGATACATGCTTTGTATGCGGCGATAAAAATGGATTCCGTTCGTTTGATTTTCACAACATTGAAGAATTTGTTAATCATGTATTAATAACTCGACCAATGTTTAAAAAAATCATTGTGCTTTCCCATAATGGCAGTAATTATGATATGCAATTCTGTGCTAAAACTTTGATCATAAACCATCATTTTACACCGGAAGTAATAATGTCAGGGCAAAAAATTATTGAAATGCGTTTAGGACAAAAAATTTACTTCCGTGACACATATTTGTATATGGGAGTTAAATTATCTAAATTACCTAAGACGTTAGGTCTTTCTGCAAATTTACGAAAGGGAGATTTCCCATACTTGTTTAATACATTAGAGAACCAAAATTACATAGGTAAAATTCCTGATCTAAAATATTTTGATCCTGATTCAAGGAGCACTGAAGATCGAGAGCAACTTATCATATGGTACAAAGAACGTGTTGCAAGTAATGAGGAATATAATCTCCAAAAGGAAATGATTGAATATTGTCGGAATGATGTTAAAATTTTAGCAGAGGCTGTCATTAAATTTTCAAACTTAATTGAAGACAAAACAAATGGTATCCAATGTTTTATCGTCTCATCAACTATTGCTAGTTTGGCAATACTAACATATCGTACCTTATATTTACCCAAAGAAATTATTCCAATTATTCCACCTTATGGGTTTGACCATCGTGATCGTCAAAGTCTGAAGGCAATGTACTGGCTGCGATACTTAGAACGTACTACTGGTAATAAAATTCTTCATTCTGGAAATGGTTTGGAAAAACGATTTGGGAGGTATAAGGTTGATGGATTTGAAACTAAAACAAATACAGTTTACGAATTTCATGGATGTTACTATCACGGATGTTTAAACTGTTATCCTACACTACGACATGTGTCGCTAGATTCTACCTCTAACCAAGGTACATCACTACAAGATCGGTATGAAAACACCACCACAAAAATAGCATTTCTTAAAAAATTAAATCTTAATGTCATTGAAATGTGGGAATGTGAATGGGATCATATGGTAAAAAATGATAAAAAATTACAACAGTTTATTCAAACACAGTGTCATGATCTTGTCGACCATCTGGTACCTAAAGATAGTTTTCATGGGGGACGTACAGAATGTTTTAATGCCTTATATGAGTGTACCAGTGAAGAGTCTGTGTCATATTATGATGTTACCAGTCTTTACCCCTGGGTGATGGCACGTAAGCCATTGCCTATAGGAAAACCTATAATATACAAGGGGCCTGACTTTCCACAAGTGCAAAGTATTCATGGATTAGTGAAATGTAGTATCTTACCTCCCAAAGACTTATATTTTCCAATTTTACCATATACATGTAATGATCGCCTTTTGTTTGGGTTATGTCGAACGTGTATGGAACAAAGTGACAACAATTGCATCCATAATGATGCCGAGCGTGTCCTTACTGGTACATACTGTACTCCTGAACTTCATGTGGCTTTAGATCTCGGATACAAAATTCTACAAATTATCGAAATTTGGGAATTCAAATTATCCGATTCAGAAAATAATCTGTTTAAAGATTATGTCAATTCCTTCTTAAAAATGAAACAGGAGTCTTCAGGGTTTCCTAGCTGGTGCAAAACTAAACAAGATCAAGAAAAATATATTGCAGACTATTATGAACATGAATGCATTCAGTTAACGGAAAATAACATTCAATCAAATCCTGGTCTAAGATATATTTCCAAAATATTTCTCAATTCGTTGTATGGGAAATGGGGACAGCGAACAGATTTATCTCAATCTGTAATTGTAGATACTCCAGAAAAATTTTTAAGTTATCTATGGGCACCCCAATATGAGGTACAAACTGTATTGCCTATTGGAGAGCGACATCTCATTGTATCATATAAGAACATTGAAAACAAAAACAAGCCATGGAAATTTTCCAATGTTGTCCTTGCAGCCTTCATCACCTCTTGGGCACGTCTAAAACTTTATGAGTTACTAACAGCTATAGATCCTGAGCGTGTATTGTACTGCGACACTGATAGTATTATGTTTGTGCAGCAACGTAATGAAAAGCCTCCACTTTCTTTGGGTTCTTATTTAGGTTAGTTAACTAATGAAGTTCCTGATGGGTGGGAAATTGATGCATTTATAGGCTTAGGGCCAAAAAATTATGCCTATAGAATGAAAGAAGTTCAAACAGGGAAAGTAGATTATGTATTTAAAATTAGAGGAATAACTTTAAATCATCGTACACGACAAGAAATTAACTTTGATCATTTTTATCAACTAGTTCGGGATAAAGCTGACAAAAAACAGTTACACAATCCAGGAAGAATTGTTCGTAAGCCTGGGTTTGTCATCGTGTCCAAGTCTGAAACTAAAACACATCAGAAAGTTCAAAATAAAAGACGACGATTAAATCATAACAGTATTACTGACTATAGAACATTGCCATATGGTTATCAAAGTATTAAGTGCGTGAAATGAATGGTATTCTGTATATATGTAAATAGTAAACTGTCTAAAGGTATCATGATGTCATAATATCATCAAATATGTCCATAAGTTTTGCTATCTGTTGGTACTTGTACGTATATATAATGTAAATATGTCAATAAGTTATTAAGAATATTCTAAGTATAGTAAATATCTTATTTAAATATATCTATATATGTATATCAATATGCCAATATTGCAAAATACAATATTGTAGACTATATAAATACAATAAAGCGTTACAATTTATAATAATATGTTTTATTTCTCGAAAGAAATATTGATATCATACGAAGTATCTGTATTCTATATAAGATAGAGGAAGAATACGAATGCTTCATATAAGGTTATTTATACGTATTTTATGTTCCTACAATAAATGATTCTAAGTTGGAAACCATAATGATGGCATAATGTCTACTATACGGTGAACAAGCATCTTAGAAGTAAGTAAAGGTATCAATATAAGACATTAGAATACTGTAGTGAAAAGATATCTATATGTAAATGGGTTATAACACAGTGATATTCTTTGTGCTTCAAATATCCGTACAACATCTTTGGTATGCTCACATTTTGAGGTAACATCTTTGGTATCATCACATTTTGAGGTAACATCTTTGGTATGCTCACACGAAGTGTTCGAGTAATTTATTACGAGAGGTTAAATAAATAAGGAGTTTGAATAACAAACGATCGAATAAATATTACAAGAGGATAAATACGTAAAATCACAATATATACATTCTAACATGGTATTCATGGTAATCTATATACATAAGGAATCAATTCATGTGTTTGCATTCACATAGCGTATCACCACAACAACATATACAGCTCTACAATACAATAAAATAAGGCTACAATCCAATATTAATACAATAGAAACACTTTAAGTGTTTGCATCCAACCTAGTATAGCCCCTAAAGCTACGCAACCAACAACACATGCTTAAAACACTTACATGTAAACGAAAGATAATATGTCTACAATATGATACATATATTCCTCTCCCGATATCAAAACCAATATACATACATACATCTACCCACTTACAAACTAATCATATATACATGCAATTTGTCATTCGTCTAAGCTTCGTACCCCTTTAGATCCATACAGTATCCAAAAGATGATATTCTATGCTAAAATCCCATATCACCTACACATACATGTACCCCCGCTTACAAACTAATCACAAATACATGCAATTTGTCATTCGTCTAAGCTTCGTACACCATTAGACCTATACAGTATCCAAAAGATGATATTCTATGCTAAAATCCCATATCACCTACACATAGATGTAACCCGTTACAAACTAATCATATATACAAGCAATTTCTTATTCGTCTAAGCTTCGTACAACATTAGACCCCTACAGTATCCAAAATATAATATTCTATGTTAAAATAACATATCAGCTACACATAAATGTACCCACTTACAAACTAATCATATATACATGCAATTTGTCATTCGTCTAAGCTTCGTACAACATTAGACCCCTACAGTATCCAAAACATGATATTCTATGTTAAAATCCTATATCAGCTACTGAAAATACAATATCATTACATAAAATATGTTTCTTAGAGTTGCGCGCATTTCCTTCCACATTATCTCATACATTTATGTACAATACGCAGTGCTGTATATTACATATATCCACAAGATGCCTCTAAATATAGGAAAACACTAAAATCCATTCTTTGTAATCCTTTTCTTTAGCATCTCATTAATATTCATTATCATCTCATTAATATTCATAAATAATTAATTCATTACTCTAGTTTTTTAAAAGGATAAAATCATTTATGCGAAAATACCTACAGAAATCTTCCTTCAAAACTTCTTCCAAAAGCACAAAAGGGAAAGTTGTCTTGAGTACGCAATTCATTCAGTCTTTTTCCTCTTTGCAAGTCAGGTAGGAAGGGCCACCCTTTCTCTCCCCTCTACGTATATGGCAAGGTCTTAACAAAATGCGTAACAAGTCGCACGCCCGTTTAAAGTGATCCTTTGCTCACAAAACAAAAAACACACTTCACCCCTCCATCTTATGTGCGGTTCCCTCAATATGGGGCAATACATTAACTTTTAAAAAGTGACACGTACCTATCTCATTCTTAAATTCTCTGTCGTTAGAATAATGATTCCTATTTCTTTCTTTTTTCACATATTTTTCAGTTTCCATGCAGTAGAAATCACAGTCCCCCCATTAAGCAATGTCCAGAGCACAGTTCGCTCCCTCCACCTCCAAAAACCCTGGAACACACACATACAAGCAGGTGTCTATGTTACGTTCGTTACTCCGTCAAAGGGCTCCCTCCCTCCTACGCCTTCCATCTTAGACAGTCAATATATTTTAACATTTGTTCTTTATCCAGAGTTTCCCATGTTTCTAAATACATGAAACTAACTTATTTGACGTGTCTTTCTCACCTCCTAGGGTTAAAGTATTGTGCAACATCCATATCTCACAATAAATTGACACTTTGTTACTTCCTTAATTGACAAAATGATGAAATTACGAGACAACTCCAAAAGAAGCATCTGCTACGATTACAATGGTGTTTGTCGGCAATCCAATGAAGAAAGACCTCACACGAAGGTTACATATCCCAATATGACTACTTTTTTATCCTTTTGTTTTCTGCCTTTCTCCTTTACTTACGTCAACTTACGACATGCCATTCTTTTATTATAGGTGCCTTCTTTCTTTAGAATTAGTTTCTTGAATAGCAAGACCAACTGCGTTCAAGATTAACGAAAAAGACTTGTGTGGACATGTTTTGAAGCTTCTTCAGTTATTTCTGGGCACTTGAGGGATGAATAAGCACGGAAGAAACAAGTTTCTTAAAGGCTTAGGGAAAAACAGTAAGTAATCAGCATAAATTGTATAAATTAATATAATATTGTATTAAAATATATGATAAAACATTCAAGAGGAAATTTACATCCATTTTCGTGAGAAATTTGCACTGTTGACCAATTGTTCTGAGAATGAAGGAAATTTGTACCAGTTTTGGTGAGAATTTTGCACTGTTGACCAATTGTTGTGAGAATGAAGGAAATTTGTACCAGTTTTGGTGAGAAATTTGCACTTTTCTTCAATTCTTGTGAAAATAAGGGAAATTTGTATCAATTTTCGTAAGAAATAAGGCAAAATTATACCAATTTTGGTGAGAAATCTGCACTGTTGACCAATTTTGGTGAAAAAAGGGCTCTATTCTACTGTTTTGTCTAACGACACTGGTGCTTTTTGTTATTGTACATTTAAATGTAGGAAGATCACAATGACAGAACTCGGAAACCACTGTATTTTAGTTTATAAGGCACATCGGCTCCTCTTGTTGTTACCACTGGCTTTCTAGACAGGAACTGGCTACTTTTTAACAGCTCCTCAATCATCCTCACGACGCTGGGTTGGACACTACAATGTCAACATCATTTGGTGAGTACAAACGGTCTCAATCTTTCCTTTGAACGACACTAGACAATTTCTTGACTTCCAATCACGAGCTCACCTCCCAATGAGAGGCGCACCCACGCTAGAGTTGCCAACTGGCCGGTTTTTGATCGTCCTGGCCGGAAATATTGCTGTTATTTTGATTAAAGCCGGTGACCGGGCAAACTTCTTACCAGTCCCTTTATCACCGTTTTTTTTTTTTTTTTTTTTTCAAATTTGTATCTAGTTCGAAGTATAGATTTAAGAAGTAACTTTCATTCTGTAAATCCAAACTGTCATTTTTCACCATCATATGTTTAGATAATTTTAAAGAGATGATAGGGACTGTAGGTCTATCAGGGAAAATTTGAAGTTTACTTATAAGGAATTTTACACATTTATTGAGTGTGAAAATGGACTTCTTAAAGCAATTTCCTGTAGTTGAAGTATAAGTTTAAAGAATAAATTTCATTTTCCAAATCCAAAATTGTCATGTAAGGATTAATATAGGCTACTTTTGTTCATCTGTTTCGGTAATTTTAGAGAAGTGTCAGTTACTGGTAAATACAATAAAATAATCAATGCCAATTTCAGTTTCTCACTTGTAGCGCAATGTATCTATTAAGCTTATTAGTGAATGTACTAAGGATATGCAGAATACAGGTGCTAATGCACTTTTGTTCACGATAGTACATTCATTTCCTTCCCATGGATGAGTCCGAACAAAAATACTTCACACTTAGACCTATATCATAGGGAATTTTGAGCGGGTGCCGTTCTTTTTTTTTATTATTTTTTAGAGTTGGCACCCCTAACTCACGCAGAGATCCATTTCGTAACTTGACATACATTTTTACATTTTCTTTACTTCTTTAGGAGAGAAATAATTGATATAGAAAATGAAATGAAATTTTTGAGTTTTACGTCCCACGGTTATGCCGGTTAGGCTAAAGGAGACGGTGATAATGAGCGATGAATGAAATGGTGGAATGAAGAAAGTGAGAGGAAACGGGAGAACCCCGAGAAAACCCACGCCACGGTGTTTGTCCACCACAAAGTTCACTTGGCGGGAGCAGGGTTTGAACCCGAGACCTCTAGCACCAGAGGTGAACGCTCTACGACTGAGCCACCGCGGCCCTATAATTGATATAGACTAAAGATTCAAGTTTTCTCATCATTTGTACTATTTCGTTTCTGATATAAACAATTTAATTTCATCTTTTTTCGTTAAAAATTACATTTTATTTTTGTCAGCCGTAAAATAATACCCGTTTGATGCTACATAAACATTGTACCTTGTATTATGGAACTCCATGCAAAAAAAAAAATAAAATAAAATAAAATAAAAAAATAAAAAAATAAATTAAAAAAAATTGTGGGTGCTCTCAACTTATGGATCACTGTATTTTGTCATACTTTTTTTTTTTTTTTTTTTATGAGACATCTATGACACCCGCTTTGGCTCTTTTAAACTTAGAAGATTATTCACATATATCATCAATTCCCGAATCCAGAACGAATAGTTGGCGCCGTTTCCTTTCAACTTATTTACAAACACGTCATAATATTAGCAATTACATCATAATATCGAAATGATGAATAGTTCTCAGATGACGCCGTAAAGTATGTTGGTCAAGATCTGAAGCACCATATTCTGAGCGTACAGTGGCGATTAGAAGAAAACGGAACAGTGAAGTGTTTATTCTGGAATGTGCAACCTCAATCCCACTCGACGTCAATCTGTCCATTAGTAGGAGATAAATAAACACTGGGTGTTGATAGATGGTGCAAAACTCAAGAGAATCTAATTTTCACTCCTTCAGGAATAACAGAGACCAACGTTTATCAAAATTTCTTTCATACATGATTCATACATGTTCATATGATACTTTGAGCACAAGGACTTGATGGAATTCACTTTTGCTAATAACGAACTCTCGCTTTTGTATATGTCAGGAAATATTACTTAAAGATGTAGATCAACCTGCTTGCTTTTGCTAAACAATACTTAACCACAAAGTTGCACTTATCCATTTACATATAATAGCAGTAGCGTACCCAGGAATTTATTTCGGGGGGGGTTCAAACTAAATATGAAGCTATTTTATATTAAAATTGCTAAAATTGCCCCTAAAATTAGGCTAAATTTTTAAAAAGTCGAAATTTCGGGGGGGGTCCGGACCCCCGTGTCCCCCCCCCTTCCGTACGTCCCTGTATAATAGAATGTTTATATTTTGACTAAAAGTACGTGCATATGTTCTCTATTTCTTCACATCACTGGTTCCCAACATGGGGGACATGTAGAACACGCGTAAGTTACTGACAGAAATAAACGAACTTTGATCATCGTAAAGTTCGTATTACAGGGTTGAATTATTTGAAGATAGGATTAATCAGTTCTGGTGTTAACTTTTATGTCAATTTTTAAGTTTGCAGCTCATTTTTTTTTTTTCAAAAGGTACCGGTATTTAGTTTTTAGCACTTAAAAAAGTTTTTGCCTCACTGTGTGACGGTTCAAAATCATGTAGAAATTTGTGGTGAGAAGTGAAGCTACATCACGGGGTTATTAAATTCAGCAAGAGAGGGTCTAATCAAAAACGTCATCGTGGTAATTAAACAGTTTCTGTTGAAAGGGACAACATTTCAATGTTACTGCCTTTAAACATATGTTCAGAAGTGTTTGTCAACCGAAGTGGAAGAAGCACACTGGACGTCCTAGTGAAATATTCATGTGGCAACTTGGCAGCACCTACTCCTCACAATGTCAATTCGTTACCTATTTTGATCAGAGTATAGTAGAGATATTGAAGATCAGGCTACAAAGAGAGTAGCCAGCACTTGTTTTCGGAGGAGTACTGGAAACAAAACTTTCTTCGGGCTCTATATAGATACCAAATTTACTTACATGAATAAAAACTCTAAACAAATGATTTTTTTTATATTTTTTTAGATTTGAGAGTTAAGCCCCTGAAACTCCCTTGGCAGAGATGGTGTGGGTCAATGAAAACGACCCACTGACCCACAACCCACCTAAACCCATCCTTATCAACTCTGACCCATGATCCACGTGCTCCTCTCCACTGACTAAAGAATTCATTTTTATAATAAAACAAGACTGTGAGATTGTCACTAATCCGAGTTTGGATTTCTAGGATCAATCGCTCAAGCACCGCTCTGTTACAATCTTGGTGGATCAGATATTTACGATATAAATTGGTAAAGTGTTTGTCACAAGCCATATTACAATGAATTTCAAAATATTATTTCCTTCTTAAATTACAGATATTTTTCAGTGGAAAATAGGATAAAATTTGAAAGTCTCAAATCAAGGTAAAGTAGAAGTCAAGTAGTAAGTCCTATTGCTTTTATTAAAATTACAAATATCAATATCCAAAAGTGTCTTTTTTTTTTTTTTTTTTTTTTTTTTTTTTTTTTACTTCGATATACTCAACTCAGTAAGTAGCTAGAAAGAAACGAAACAGGGAGGCCTTGAAAGTTTCAGCAGTGTTCAGAAGATGCTGACTACAATGTACTGATTAGTGAGCAGAGTGGGGTCGGTGAGTCATGATGGGTCGATGGGTGGTCGGTAGCTTTGGATCACGACCTTTTGACCCACGCCCACTGACTTACTTGACCCATGACTCACTGACCCACTTCATCTCTGGCCACCGGTTGTTATCACATATTAATTTTTCCACCCATCACTTATGACCAGTGATGACTTCAGACGATTTCTCACAGGGTTGGGCGTATTTCAAATCACATCAGATTGTTATTGTACTCAAACAAAGATTTGTCCCGGGGAGAAATTTCTCAGTTGGGGTGGGGGTAATTCCTCTTGGAAATACACTGCAATAATCACAGCTTATGACGCCATACAACGGTCGCCCATGCAACTCATTCAGTTATGCGCTGTCGGCCATTTTGAAAAACCAACCTTTCTGTCAACAGAATGGGTTATGTATGGAAAGCTGTTCACAAATTACTCATTAATCATCTTACAAGATTTGCTTTGTTGTGATGATGTCGCTATGCAGTATAATACGCTACATTGCTTTATACAGCGTTGATGGCAGTTGATGTTTTCACACAAATACATTTTTAGGAACAAGAAAAAAAAAAAACATTCTAGAACACATTTGACCATATTTTGAATCAACATGCTCTAGTGAATATCATGTATAGCAAACGACAGATTTATACTACAACATGCAGGCATCACCCGAGCGCGAATTATCAGTTTAAAAGCACATACAAAACATTGTTTATTCTTGTTTGTGTTTTGAGCGTGAAGGCAAACTTGTTTTGTGTGTGGAGGAAATACGGGATCAAAAGATGGCATGCGACAGGAGAGCTAGCAATGATAAAACATAGAGGGCGCACTGGGAATACAATCATGGAAATTAACAAGTTGCGATTCATGCGACATCTGTCCTCGAAAATTACGAACTAATCAGCTTGCTTGGGAAAGCAAAAGCGCATTAATTGAAATAAACGAACGATGAACAAATACAACTCTAGAGTTGGTATAGGATGCAATGTTCAGATGGCACCCGCGTAATTCTTTATGACAATTGACATTTTGGGAACAATAGAAGGAAAACACAAAAGCTCACACAGGCTAAACAAAACTCTTGACAATGCCAACAACGTCATAAAAGATGCTCGTCATGTTTAAGCAATTACAAACTACTTTCAAATAGGCCTACTAATACACAAATTATAGTAACAAAATCGAGCTAATTGTTATAAAGTCTGCATTTTTCTTTCATTACTTTACTTGATATCTTTCTTAATTTGTTAGTATATTTCTCAACTTTCTCAACAGTTACAATAATTTTAACAGATCTCATAGCCCGTTAGCGTACGATTTATACATATTTAATGTATGACTTGTAATGAACTTAAAAAGTGCGTTAGTGAATTCTCCATATGTATATATATGTGTGTGTGTGTGTGTTATTTGCAAATATTCCAATTTTGAGCCGTCCATTCGATAAAGCATCAAGAGCTATCTGAAAGAAGTGATTGAATTTTTCACGTCATTCTTACCGTTCCAGAGATATTGGCCAAAAAAGTTGAGATTTCGTAAGATTTAACGAGCCATATCTCGAGAACCATGAGGCATAGAGAAATCATATTGATGTTGATCAATACCCAAGAGAATGGTGACTATTTTTGGTACCAAACAGTAACCGGTGTCCACTGGCCAACGGCGACCAGTCCCCAGATATTGGCCAAAAAAAAAAAAAAAAAAAAAAAATGTTCCCATTTCGGGAGATTTAAGGAGGCATATCTCGGGAATCGTTAAGTCATAGAGAGATGATATTTTGCTAATTTTTCAATTTTGAGACCTCCATTTTGAGCATGTGTCTTCCAAAATCAACATATCATAGAACGTTTTTGTAGAACTCTTAAACAAAATATGTGGAAAAAATTTAGTACTCAAGGAAATTATAAATGGATAGATATATTACAAGAATTGTTTAATGAGTATAATAATAAAGTACATAGAACAATTGGTATAAGGCCTGTAGAAGTTAATAAGAAAAAATAATTCTTTTTAAATTCGTTCTGGCAAGTGGCGTATTTACGATTTGGTTTCGGGAGGGGCTTTGCTAACTTTCGGAGGGGGGCTTTGCCTGAAAATGTGAAAATTCTGTAAGATATTTCATATACTTTACTATAGTAAGATTTCGGGGGGGGGGGCTTAAGCCTGGAAGCCCCCCCTAAATACGCCACTGGTTGTGGCAATGCTCTTGGAGCATTCTCAACCAGTTATATCTTGATGTATAACAAAAACAGTATATAAGTATATACTCCAGCTGAGACTGACTTTTACAAGCGAAAATATTTTCTTGAGCTAGTTATTTTCCAAGCCAGTGGCGTAGCCAGAAAATCATCAACAAGGGGCTCATATACAAAAACATATGACAAAAAAGATTTGGTCGCAAGGTCGCCAAAATATTTGAGTTTAGTGATGTACATATAAATTAGATCTGTGCGAGAAAAATGGCGATCGGACCTAAAATTTCGTCCCCTGTGTATAGAGTGTTCAGTGCATAAGAGATTCAAATCCAACTTTCGGACATTTTGGATATATTTCATACTATAGATTTCTACTTGAAGCTCCTTTCAGTGTTTAAAAGAAAATCATGTTTAGATATCGTGAATAACTGTTATAATCTAACAGCAGTGTTCACTTTTCCATGTATTTAAACCGAGTGTACAAACTTTATGGCTCTTTTTCTTACAACTTTGATAATTGGATTTGAATCTCTTGTGCTCTGAACACCTCATATAGGCTATATAAGCTGAGTAATTTTAAAATCTAAAATCATATATCTTCTTGTTTAATGCTTTCTATTCGAGCCCGCTGATCGTAAATTTTGACCCATATACGCTACAGAAAGAGAGCTGAAAAAGATGAAGAGCACAGCATATAACTAGTTTACTTAAATCTTATGGACGGTTCAATATAGAGCTTCTGGAATTTCTTTTAAACATGACTACACAATATTGGTTTTTGTGTATTATCTATTTATTAAAATGCTAGGTTTATGTGTTTGCGGGCGTTTATATGTTTGTGGTCAATCCTTTCGATAATGAGTTCTCGAAAACCACAGGCTCTAAAAAGATACCGTTTCTCTTATCGATTGCAAATTTTGTGTAGATTGTTCAGTTCTAATTGAATATTTAAAAACATGGCCGTTATTTCTTTACTACATTTTTTTAGATTTAAACTGGAAAGGTTGAAATTTTAAAAGCATCATATCCTGTGAGTTATACATTCCAACACCACATATTTGTATACTTGCATTGCATCTCTCTCCGGCGTTTGTATCGTGGCCAAATGATAATGAAAAACGAATAATAACTATTCCTCCTAAGATGCGTCTTTATTGTTTGGAGTGTTTTGCCCAATGAACATAAAATATCACTGACATTATAATTAATTGTGTGTGTAATGTATTTTCTTATTTCATATTGCATGCAAGAAGAAAGAAAACATTGATCATACATGAATTAGAAACTCCAACCGGAAGTAGGCTCAAATCTTTCAAATGATGTGAGATATTGGAAAAAAAACATCGAAAAAATCTCCCGTTCATGTGTACCCCTTGCCGAATTTTATCGAGACGTCTTTCACTTGAGTGTCTGTAAAGGGATATGTAAAGATGTGAGGAATGACAAGAATTATGCGCAGGTTCAGCTAGGATTTTTTTTAAAGGTAACACCAGAATCACAAGTAGGTATACGGAATGTAAACATAATCCATTTTCAATGTCATTTCACTAAGGGGCATGGAAGACTTGAGGTGGGTCAGCCCCGTTTGCTGCGCCATATACCATGTCTGTTCTCCGTAAGGCGGTTGGTATCTGGACGAGTTTTAGAAAAAAAAAATGCAGATTTCATTGAGTAATTTACAATTATTTCAAATTCAGTCTTCACGCTTGTGTATTAAATCGTGTTCTGTGTACACGAAGGAGATGTTTTCCAAATCAGCGAACGAAAATACTAACGCATGAACATAAAATAATTGTTCCCTCTTTTAAATACAGGGAGAGTGTATGCATATATACATATATACCGGTAAATAAGAAGAAAATTAAAACGCTGCCGCTTTTTCAGCTGTGTTCATGAACACGTGTGTTTCATTAGATGCGCAGAATGGACTTTATTTTCCTTATTTTTTTATTTCTCTGTTACAAGAAACTCTTGTGCTCCCCCACTGGTGAAATGCAACATAGCGAAAATGCGTTCTATCGTTTCAACAGCCTATACGAAACCTCATAAGTTCACGGGAAGCTACTTAGCATTAAAACCTAAAATTAAAAGAAGAAAAAAATGCAGTTTAAAAGTGGTGGATGATGACGCAATACTTTTTTTTATAATTCTATAAGATTCTTGTTTCGAAACACAGGAGTAACAAATACAACACAAAAAGAAACATTATTTTTATGTGTAGTCTTTTTTTATACATATATATAAGAGTTTTGAATTTCAGTGACTGTTACATTCAAGATGAGTGCAGACACAAAGCGACATCTGTTGGTGTAGATCCGGCTTCACTTGGATTCATTTCAATTTTTTTTTTTTTTTTAAAAAAAAAGAAAAGAAAAAAGAGATAGAGGAGAAAAAACTTTAAAGTAAACATGGAAATGAAAATAAAACTGTCCCGAAATCATTCCAGTGGCTTTCCTTTTGGTTTAACTTTGCAAGTAATCACTTAATTTTACAAAAATACGACTAAAATACTTTAAAAAAGAAAGGAATTTGTTTGTGAGCTTTTTTGTATTTTAAAAGAGGAAGAAAATGTTTGTAAACATATAATGAGAGATGAATCAACAGTAAAAATTAAAAAAAAAAAAGAACTGACATTAATGAATATGCATGTCAGAGATTTTTTCGTAACTTAAATAAGTTAGTTGATTTACGCAGTAAATACTTGCTGCATGTATTACATAAGGTTGTTTTCATAGTGCGATCCGTAAGTGTAATAATTTGTATGGATCGTGCATTTCCGGTTACCAGCACGAAATTTGGTCAGAGTGTTTAACTCGACATGTAAATGAGAAAAAATCCGGGAGACAGCTTCTCAATATGTTTCGTGTGACTCTGGGCGCCATCTTGAAAAATGGCCTACTTTCCACAAGTTCCCCAAATTTTGTCCAATTTACACCGTGTTTGGGCTCAAATTCACAGGCAAAATGACTATAGAAGACTGTGAACTGGTAGACAATAGCGGCAATAGCTTTAATTTCTTGAGGGGGGCTAGTGAAAGGGCACAGGTATTCTAGGGGCGGCAGTTATTTTGTGTACACCTAAAATAAGACTATTGTGCTATTTGACCTATATATCAAGTCAACATCTCTGGGAAGGGGCTCCCGACAGGCCCGTATCCACGGGGGTCATGGGGCACCCCCTAAATTTCTACTGCCCCCTAAAGTTTTCACGGTAGGCTTGCAAGAGCAGATATTACAGTTAATATTTTTGGATCGGGCCCCCTAACTTCTACCGCCCCCCTACATTTTTGCGATGGCTACAAGCCTGGCTCACGATGCCACCAGAGGGTAGATAATGAGAACAGAACAACAAACTTCTCTATGGGGAGCTTCCGATAACCCATTTACTCTTTTGAAGAAAATAGTCAGTTGTCCCGAAATCGCTCGCTTACTGGCTAAGTATGAAGACAGCTACTCTGCTGAGTTGCACGTATCGAGATCATACCACGAGGACACGAATGCACTCCAAAGCAAGTACAGGACACATGTGAAGAACCTAATTGATGTACTTCGTGATACTGGTAATCCTTTTGAAGAAGGGCATCTGTCTACAGTTGGGTTCACCAGACGTATAGCGCCAGAAGATTCGTGTCAGTCTGTCCGCATCGCAGTTACCAAAGGAACCTAAATGTATGAGGACTTCGTTTATAACAGTCTAATGACAAGCAAACAGTCCATACACGATGGTATAAAGAAAGTTAATATGCAGGTTTTCAACTGTAGCTCGTTGAAAGTTCCTTGCAAAGATAAGATGAAACTTGCTAGTGCACACAAAGATTCTAACCTGTTCTGCAAGATGTTCATAGCATGTCAGGAAAGGGAGGGCGATATCAGAGAATTGTTTTCTCATGAGAACACAACTTATCCTCCATCAATATCTGAATTTGGAGATCTCAGACTTCCTACCTCTAAATCAGATATTTTGAAATGTTTTGAAAAATTTGAGGGGTGTACAAGTACTATCATCCCCAATTCCTCTTGTCTTCTCGTCGATGGAGCGATGCTGGTATACCAACTGCAACCAGGAGCAGCGAAAACATTTGCAGAATATGCCGCAGTTGTGAATAAGTGTTTTTTTTTTTTTTTAACACTTCGAGATCCTCTTCCTCAGACTTAGATATTACTGGTATTTCTCCCTCATCCCCCATAGAAGCTGATGGAAGAATCCTTCTGCACGTCCGTCATGCCGCCGAGAAGGAACACAAAATTATTACAGTTCGTACAGTTGAGTCCGATGTTGTTGTTATCGCTCTCTTTGCGTTTCTGCATCTGTCACCCGCTCTGGAGAAACTGTGGATTGATTTTGGTTCTGCAAAAATGCGACGTTTCATTCCTATACACACCATGTACACGAACTTACCTTCTGGAACGATAAATTTGCTGCAGTTTTTTCCACAGGTTTACGGGCTGTGACGCAGTGTCAGCCTTCCTTGGCGTTGGCAAGACAAGTGCATGGAATACGTGGATGGCGTTTAGCGAAGTGGATACGCTTTCCGGGAACTGTCAGTCGTTCATTCTCACGATGTTGTAAGCTACCAATCTCGCATGCTAATCCAGCGATTTGTGACGCTCATGTACGACAGATCAAGTACTTGCGAGGAAGTCAACGAAACCAGACGTATTCTATTCAGCAAGAAAAATCGCACAATAGACAGAATACCTCCAACCGAAGACGCATTGAATCTCCATCAAGAAGAGCAACTCTTCAGTGCAAGATCTGGTTAACAGTGCCTCAAAAAGGATGTGCATGATGTTGAACCCCTGAACTGAGGTTGGAAGGAAACAGATGAGACTCGGTTACCAACCTGTGTGGACTACGTTGAGGAGTATGTCTGATAGCAGTCGACAACTAGTGACATGCCGTTGCAAACTGCGCTGTACTGGGAAATGTATTAAGAACGGCCTCGTCTGTACGTTGTTTTGCAAATGTGAAGGACAATGCTCACAGTGATATTACTATGAACACAGCAGCTGAACTTTTTTCTTTAAATGTGAAAGTGTATATGAGTTATGTAAATATGTAACATTGCAGCAAACGTATTAAGTTGTAGAATGATAAAATGTATTAGTTTGTACTTGATATACAACACATCTACAATAAAAACTCACAGTGAGGTCGGGTGACCGGGAAGGCCATTCATGCAGTTAACCCTTATGGGACCTTGCCTTGTATGTAAATTTTAGATTTTCAGTCAAGCAGCTATTGCAACGAGGTTATCGTAGGATCATGGTTCTTACCTCGTTTTTTTTTTTTTTTTTGTAATGAAGCTGCGTTTCCAACTGTACTAGTCAAATTTCCTTATTTTGTACCTAAGACGGGAAATTCCCGCCTAAAGTGGGAAAAACGGAAATTACAAAAGAAAAAAAATTGACACCAATATCTCCCTTGGAACATGCAAGTGGTACACGACACGAACATGAAAGTGGTACCAAAAAGAACTTTGCTTTATAGTAAATATAATGAGGTATGAAGAATGGTCCCCCAAAATGAGTGTAGATGCTCTAGCCGATTTACCAATTTCTCCTAATAATACATTGTCAGTCAATTGTTTTTCAATGAGCTTCAGCATAAAGACTATTCTTCGTAGGAACATGAATCGTATCTTGTTGTCTTTGGAATGAATCAACCTATCGAGTTGTACCACTTGCATGTGGGTACCATGTGCCTGTGAACGGAAAATTACCTCCAAAAGGAAATTTTGTCAGAAAAATCACTTTTTCAAGTTTGGGTCCCTCTCCCCCCTGTGTTAACGCTTGAATCTCAAAATCGCCTAAAACATACTACATGGTGTGTGTAATATCTGTGGAAAATATCAATCTCATATCTTGAAAAGTGAGGGCGGTAAAGAGAATTTTCCCACGTGGAACGCATAACCCGTACTACTTTAAGGGGAAAACAAAAAATCCCTGACACGTCCCTGTTTATCCGAGGATCATAATTCGCAAACAATTTCGTGTCAAATTAGGGTAGCTTTCAAATGATACCACTCGCATGTCCCTATTATGTCCCTGAGGGGAAAATCCCGGAAAAGGGAACTTTTCCTGATAAAATCTCATTTTTTTCAATTTGAACGCTATTTTCTCGCTTCTGATACACAATAGGAAAGTTGTAATAGTACAGTTGGAAACAGTGCTTCATTACGAACACAACTAGGTACGAACCATTATCCTAGAATAAATAGGAACGTGTCAAAAAAATCCCAAAAAGCTCTAAAATTTGTCCATTTTTTCTTCAATGTTCGTGACGTCACCAGCCGTAGGCATCGAACGCGTGACTGGAAAATGCCCATAAAACACGTTCTTTGATGCTTCCACGCTTGAATAAATGCAAGAAAAACCCGGTGTGAAAAGCTTAACTAGAGACCTATAAGGCAAATTCCAAACGTCGACTCTATGGTACAGATCTGTTCCATCGGTCCCCAAAGGGTTAAATGACTAAAATCGGAAAATTTTTGCTATTAACTGTTTCTTATTCTGTTTGGCAGCAGGCTGGAGAAGAAGAAAAGTGTTTTCTAAAGCTTTCATGTAAATATTTAGATTAAGTTACTAGAAGTTAGCCATTTTCCAATATGGCGTCCAGTGTCGGCCATGATGATCCTACGAACTGTCTCCCGGTAATTTTCCAACCTTGATTGGACATGTAACAAAATGGCGAACTTTCATGTTAGTAACCGGAAATGCAGGATACTTACGCTAACATACCACACTATCATGTCTATTTTGAAAAAAAATCTGCTCGCATTAATATCATATATATATATATATATATATATATATATATATATATATATATATATATATATATATATAGTAATATCCTATGTGATGTAAACAAACAATTCCACGCATCAGTGTTTTCAAACACCACCACGTGGTTCGGCAAGAGGATCTCTCACCAGATGGACCTATAATCACATGCAGACGACGGCTTCTGGCCCCTCCCACGGAGCAGAAGACGACATCGGAGCAGCAGCGCCACCGCCACCCAAAGGACCCTATAAATTGGATGGACAAAGGCAATTCAGTACCAGTTTTCTGGTCACCCTCCTTTACTCTGCTACGGGACTCTTGGAGTAACCTAACCCCAGGCCTCTAGTCTGCTACGGGACTACACCTATCCTATCTCCTGGCTTAGCCTGCTACGGGGCTCTGTTGGCCACTTAGCCATCCTCTGCTTGCTACGGAGCATTGGTTCCTTAATTCCACTCCTCTTAGCCTGCTACGGGGCTCTGTTGGAGATCCTGTCTGCGACCTTACGGTCAAACACCACCTATAACTAACCTTTGATTCTAGAGAGATTAATTTGTATAGTATTTTGTGAAAATACTTTTATAGTGGAAGCTTTTATAATAAAAACTGGTAGTGGGAGTCGATTCCGGACGCTCTTTTTATTAAATGCTCTACCCACAAAACTTATATGAGACAAAGTTTTACAATATATCTATATCTATATCTATATCTATCTATCTATCTATCTATCTATCTATATATATATATATATATATATATATATATATATATATATATATATATATATATATATATATATATAGTAGAGTACTGGCGTCAATTACTTGCTTTGCTGGGTTAAAATACGAAAAATAAGTAATATGTTCCGTTAGTCAGTTATTTTTTACTATTGCTGAAGCGCTCTGTGACATCGATCATTTTCGATCATTTTTATGTATCTCTCCCCTCATACTGCCCAAAGTTGCGGCCGGCTGAATTTTGCATTTAAACCGCATCAGAAGTGTCACTGTTCATCTCAGCGACCCTGAAAATTATGGATTCAATACTAATATCGGTCACTTTCCATTATTTTTATATATCTTCTCCTTCCCCCACTCCCATGTGAGGATCTGAATTTGGATTTCAACTGCACTGAGAAAAATAAGTTCTCCGGACAGCGGTATATTGTACAAATATACAGGATCCTCTTGCATACTACAGAAATCAGTACGGAACATACGTTATCCATATGTTACATAAGCACTGCCCTTAGATGTGACATCATGCCGTTGCAGTATATATGGCATCTAACAGTTTTCCGTATATCACATGCATATACTTATGCTACATTCCTTAGCTATATGTTATATACGTCCATTTGTATGTGAGATCCTGACCGCCTACATTGTTTCATACGGAAAGTACGTATAGATGGAACACTTATACAGAAAGTATTATAAAACATGCGTTTGCAGTTATACCTCTGCTGTACGTTAAGTCCAATAACCACAGGAATTACACATCATGTAACCTACCTTTTTAAGTACGCCACCTACATTTTTTTTTCTCAGTGTGCATCGAAATTGTCATTGTTCATCTTAGCGACGACCCCGAAAACTATGGATTCGGCACTAGTATCGGTCTTTTCGATCATTTATATATATAATTATCTGCCCGCTGTGTCTAGAGTGCCAAATCCCGTGAGATCCGCTTTGTAGCCCGGTTCTTCTTGATTTATGATAACTCGAATTTGAAAGTTTCAACACCCAGGGAAATACATTCACTTAGACCTGTTCGTTCCTGGAATAATGTTAGTTCTCGCCCTTGTGCCCTATCTACCGAGTCCCGATTTGGCAGACCAATTCTTCTTAAACTATGATAACTGGAATTTTGAAGTTTCGACACCCAGGATGTTACCTTCGCACAGATTTACCCTTACTCTAACGTTACTCTTGCCCTCGGCGTCCAACTCCCCTGCCTGATATACCAATTCTTCTTGAATTATGATAACTCGAATTTGAAAGTTTCAACACCCAGGGAAATACATTTACTTAGACCTGTTCGTTCCTGGAATAATGTTAGTTCTCGCCCTTGTGCCCTATCTACCGAGTCCCGATTTGGCAGACCAATTCTTCTTAAACTATGATAACTAGAATTTTGAAGTTTCGACACCCAGGATGTTACCTTCGCACAGATTTACCCTTACTCTAACGTTACTCTTGCCCTCGGCGTCCAACTCTCCTGCCTGATATGCCAATTCTTCTTGAATTATGATAACTGGAATTTGAAAGTTTCAACACCCAGGGAAATACATTCACTTAGACCTGTTCGTTCCTGGAATAATGTTAGTTCTCGCCCTTGTGCCCTATCTACCGAGTCCCGATTTGGCAGACCAATTCTTCTTAAACTATGATAACTGGAATTTTGAAGTTTCGACACCCAGGATGTTACCTTCGCACAGATTTACCCTTACTCTAACGTTACTCTTGCCCTCGGCGTCCAACTCTCCTGCCTGATATGCCAATTCTTCTTGAATTATGATAACTTGAATTTGAAAGTTTCAACACCCAGGGAAATACATTCACTTAGACCTGTTCGTTCCTGGAATAATGTTAGTTCTCGCCCTTGTGCCCTATCTACCGAGTCCCGATTTGGCAGACCAATTCTTCTTAAACTATGATAACTGGAATTTTGAAGTTTCGACACCCAGGATGTTACCTTCGCACAGATTTACCCTTACTCTAACGTTACTCTTGCCTTCGGCGTCCAACTCTCCTGCCTGATATACCAATTCTTCTTGAATTATGATAACTCGAATTTGAAAGTTTCAACACCCAGGGAAATACATTTACTTAGACCTGTTCGTTCCTGGAATAATGTTAGTTCTCGCCCTTGTGCCCTATCTACCGAGTCCCGATTTGGCAGACCAATTCTTCTTAAACTATGATAACTGGAATTTTGAAGTTTCGACACCCAGGATGTTACCTTCGCACAGATTTACCCTTACTCTAACGTTACTCTTGCCCTCGGCGTCCAACTCTCCTGCCTGATATGCCAATTCTTCTTGAATTATGATAACTCGAATTTGAAAGTTTCAACACCCAGGGAAATACATTCACTTAGACCTGTTCGTTCCTGGAATAATGTTAGTTCTCGCCCTTGTGCCCTATCTACCGAGTCCCGATTTGGCAGACCAATTCTTCTTAAACTATGATAACTGGAATTTTGAAGTTTCGACACCCAGGATGTTACCTTCGCACAGATTTACCCTTACTCTAACGTTACTCTTGCCCTCGGCGTCCAACTCTCCTGCCTGATATGCCAATTCTTCTTGAATTATGATAACTCGAATTTGAAAGTTTCAACACCCAGGGAAATACATTTACTTAGACCTGTTCGTTCCTGGAATAATGTTAGTTCTCGCCCTTGTGCCCTATCTACCGAGTCCCGATTTGGCAGACCAATTCTTCTTAAACTATGATAACTGGAATTTTGAAGTTTCGACACCCAGGATGTTACCTTCGCACAGACTTGCCCTTACTCTAACGTTACTTTTGCCCTCGTCGTCCAACTCTCCTGCCTGGTATGCCAATTCTTCTTGAATTATGATGGCTCTTCTTCAGATCTCGAGCATCCCTGCTTCCAATTGTCGGCATCTTCCTACTTCCTCTCTTGTGTTTAACATGTGTCCTACCATCGTAACCATAATATTAGTAAAATGTACAAATGTGTAAAACTTCTTATATTTTTCTAGAGTACTAGTATTTCCTTCGTAAAATAAATAATTTTCATGTGTTCACAGTGGTGATGAATTATCATAATAACAACACTTGTTACTAACCAACAAAATAATGATAACAGAGTAGTAAACATACTGTTAATTACAATAAAGCTGTAAAATCTTGATTGTTAGAGTAATAAAACTAGTGGTTAACCAACATAATTACCTGAATTGTGTGACATTAAGGCGTTTGGGAATTCTGCTTATCTTATATACATATATATAAGCCGAATTTTTATATATTTATATAAATTTTATAAAACTTTTCATTATGTATGTGTTATTGTCAGCTGCGCAAATTTGTCTTCAACATTGAGGGGGGAGTAAGACTTTTTTTTTTTTGTTAAGCGATGCTCACACTAACTGTGAAGTTGAAAAACAATGCTGCGGAGAATCAGGAAGCAGAGTTGTCTTCAACATTGGGAGGCGGACAGATTTGAGGCTTATTCTGGCGGGACATCAATTTCATCTCACTTTCCTTTGTAGCAATCGGATACAAATAATCACATTCCCCCCTAAACAAAAACACGTTTCAAATCGGGAGGGGGTCAGTCTCCGCAGTCACCCCCCTGGATTTGCGCCAGTTGTCATTGTATAAGGTTTGAAGTCACTCTTTCACTCTTCGCGTGAAAACAAGTGATTAAACTGCACTATTGCCAAAAGGATGAGAAAAACTAGGAGCGCACAAACCAGCAATACAATTCTACAAAACATGTGTTGACCGATGTTCCACAATATTTTGGCAGTCTTGATATTCTGTGATTGGCTATTTTGAAATATACCCACAAATTTCTGCTTGCAATTTTTTCCTAGCAAGGCGGAAATACATATACGGTGCCTTCGCAACGAATTAAAATTCCCAGCGGTTAGTTATTCAGAAGAATTTTGAAAGACAAGGGCGTACATCAGAAGAGTCATGCATCTTAAAACAGTGATTTCAGTTAAAGCTTCTGAAGATTTGTCATACGAGGAGTGATCAGAAAGTAACGTTACAAAGCCTGCAGTGAAACGAGTACATATTATTTCATCCAAGTAATACAACCAACAGATAGTACATACATTAGGTGATTTTTCGACATAATTTCCATATCACTTTAGGCATTTGTAGCATCGTTGGATGAGTTTGAAGGTGCCATACTGTCCTTGCATGTTCAGCCACGTTCCCACGAAATGCTTCACTTCCTCGTCTGAAGCGAAGCGACAGCCTCCTAGGTGCTCCTTCAAGGGCGGGACAGGTGAAAGTCGCTTTGAAAAAGGTCCGGGCTGTAGGGAGGGTGATCGATGATGTTCCTGCAAAACGGCTTCAACAGCGTGATAATGTTTTCTCTACCAGCCGCAAACTTTCGACACCATTCTGCAACACGCTGACGAGACATTATGGTCTCTCTGTGAACCTCTACCAGATACCGGGTTACAAGTTTCACCCACAGAAATCGAATAAATGAGCGGACTTCTCCGCGAGATCAGTTTTCCAAACGACTCACCATTTGTGTTTACTCACAACTAGCGCTGTAAGTGGCGGGAAGCTGAAACTCTGCACACAGTTGCCAACTCCATGTATTAAAATTACCACACATTCCTCATTCCTCTATAACAGATGAAACTTCAGAAATATCTGCCTTGTAACCTTAGTTTCTGATCCTCCCTCATATTTACTGTTTCTAAAACAAAAGAGAGAACTCTAAACACATCAAAGCTAATATTAATAAAGTAACATTTAAACTTGCAGCACTAAATTTAATCCTGTGCTCAACGAATTAACAGTCTTACCTTACATTTATTTTTAAGCTAATTTTTGAATTGCTTTATTTATTTATTTATTTATTTATTTATTTTCTACATAATCTCTCTGTAATTTCCAAGGACTATTAAGCCTTTTTCTAGCATTGACAATAAATTTTGTTTTAGTTACTTTTTCCTCTTGTAATTACCCGTCTGCTCTCTACAATTTTCAGAAGCACTGTTATTATCTGAACAAGGAGTGTTCCAGAGGATTATCTCTATTTTATGAATGGCAAGAGACCAAATTAATTTTAAAAAAGCATTTTAATTGGTAAAGCTTAAACTACGTATATACACGCTTTTTTTTTATTTAAACACAAACACGATGACGCTAAATTTGTTGTAAAATCACACCATTAAAAAGTTGTCTGCTCCATAGAAATAATTATTGCATTTTTCGACGATGTTTCTGGTTACCTATACAGTATTGAACGAGTGTTTTATACGTTATACGTAAAACGTTCATCTCTATTAAGACAATGGAAGTTATTAACTTTTAATGATCTAATTGGACGAACATATAAAGGGTGATTGCTAGGATCACAAGAGGCAAAATAATCTATTAAACCTAGTTTCACACAAGCTCAATTTTAGAGCTTTCAGCTGCCCATAGAGTGAAATATGAGATTTCGAACAGCTGATACTTGAAAACTAAGAGATTTAGCTCAAGCAATTCAAGAAATCATAAACTACTTATTATCCTTTATATGTACTTATTATCTTGCTACTTATACGGTACCTATTATCTTTGCTACTCATATCTATTATCTTGCTACTTATTATCTTTGCTAATTATATATATATATATATATATATATATATATATATATATATATATATATATATATATATATATATATATTATTTTGCTACTTATTATCTTGCTACTTATTATCTTTGCTACTTATTATCTTGCTACTTATTATCTTTGTTACTTATTATCTTGCTACTTATTATCTTTGCTACTTATTATCTTTACTACTTATATTTATTATATTGCTACTTATTATCCTTGCTACTTATACTTAGTATCTTGCTACTTATTATCCTACTTATTCCTTGTTCGAAAAATGTACGAACGACGAAACGTACGAATGTACGAAATGTTCAACGATTTAGAAAATTTGCCAGCCTTAAGAAACTCAGAAGAATTTTGGAAAATACGGGAGGACAACAGAATGATTTCCAACCAGTAGCACATCAGAACAACTCTGAAAGATATAAATGCACATCGGAAGAATTTTCAGCCACCAGAATATCAAGGAAAAAAAGGACTTAAAAGATAATAACGAGCATTATTAGAATTAGAAGAATTTGCAGCCAATAGGACATCAGAAGAATTTTGTAAAATAATGCGATATACCAACAGAATTTCAAGTAAGTGGGATATGACAAGAATTGTGGAAAATAAGGATAGATATCAGAAGGATTACCAGTCAGCCAACTTCAGAAAAATTTCAGAAGATACAGAAGAATTTCCAGGCGATCTATCACATCGCAAAATTTCTTACCAGAAGGATAGTAAATGAATTTTACAAGATAAGAACAGATAGTAGGATAATTTCTAGCGAAAGATATCAGAAGAATTTCTGAAGCAAACAACACCAGATATCAGAAGAATTTCCAAGAAATAAGATGTCAGAATTTTGGAAGAAGAATTTCTAAGAAATGAGGTAGTCTATCAGAATTTTGGAACACATGCTTGGATGTCAGAAGAATTTTTCGATTTTTCTCACATTCCACTGATTGTAGCTCTGCAAGATGATTTTCCACATATGTGTAACTTTTTTGGTACTCTTATGACCAGGGATCCCCAAGTTTGTTGTATAAGGAATTTAGTGGCATCCTATATAATAAACAAACTACACAGTTCAGTTAGAGTGTAAGATATAAAATTAAATATTGTACACTCCGAACAGTAAGAGAAACAAATGCCCTGCTTATGTGCGTAATTTTTACTAATAACTACCAAGGGAATTTTCCCGTCTAGTGTTTTATGTTTCATTATAATACTTGTGATTAGGATCGACGCTCCTATAAGTGCTAAATTATTTAGACTATACTTAACTATAATAAACGACTGGTGTTACAGCCCAAGAAGACCTATTGTTCGTGCGTTCACTTAAGATAATATCAATCAACACATGTTCAGTGGGACAATTAGTGAACTACATGCATTGAAAGATACCGGGCTCCGATCCAAAATGTCAAAACAAAGGTAATGATCCTGAAAAAGATACACCGACTACGTACTTGGCGCTCTTTTGATGCCGAATTTTAGTTAATACTAGCAGAATACCAGATCTTCACACGGGCAGAATACGTTTCATTTTTGGATATAAATGGTTGAATTTTGATTTAAACTTCATCGGAAGTGTCATTGTTCGTCTTAGCGACCCCGAAAACTACGGATTCAACAGCAATATCGGTCATTTTCGATCATTTATGTACGTATATATCTCAACCTCTCCCAACTTGATGGTCTGAATATGAATTTAAACGGCATCGCAAGTGACACCGTTCATCTCAGCAACCACGAAAAATATGGAGTCGGCACTAATATTAGTCATTTTAAATCATTTTTAAATATATCAATATTCCTCCTCCCCTAAGTTACACCGTCAAAATGAAATTATAAACACCATCCCAGGCTTGAACCTCATCTAGTATGTTGAAAATTTTTATCGAGATCGGTCGAGTGGTTCAAGGGCTATGAAGTTACTTAGTCACTCACTTTCATTTTTATATGTAGAGATTTATAAATGTTCATTTGAAACAGTGAAATGGAAATGATACAATAAAATACATCATAGCATTTATTTATTTGAATTATAATTGTGCTTTTGATACACTTACATGTTTAGATTGACACATTCCAGTCAATATACTGTTTCTTTATGCAGATTAATGTACCAAAAACACAAAAATTGATTTCTTTGCGAATAACATGGAAAAAATTAATTTTACTTTTAAATCTACTACAGTAATTGCAACTCGCGGCTCAAAATAAAACTTAACAACTTTCATTTACAAGAAAAATGTGTAAAATTTCCAACGATATACAGCTAACAAAGGAAGTAAATAAAAAAAAATGTATTACAAACAGAATGAGTAAGAAAATATTATTGAGTAGAAAAAGCAAAAAGACTCATAAAAACGTTGCAGGGCTGGGAAAGGTGGGAATGGCTGAAAGATATAATAATTGCATGTGTTTCTGCATAATTTGATTTGATGTGTTTTCGTGCATTCCCGATAGAGAAAAGACATGTGTCTTACACCACGCTCTCATATATACAACATACATAGTGCGTAGCTGGCGGGTGGAACAGTTTATGAGTGGGGCGTGACGGATAGACTCGATCCTTCATGATGTGTTTCATATATATATATATATATATATATATATATATATATATATATATATATATATATATATATATATATATATATATATATCGTAAACTATACGTCTTCAAATGCCACGAAGGGATCAATTTTGGCCTAACAAGCCACCAAAATGCACGAAAATAACCAGCAATTATCTCTCACCTATCCATCAGTCATTCATGACATTCTGGAAAGGTAGGAATGCGAGTAATTAAAAAAGAAAAGAAGAAGAAGTAGAAACAGAAAAATAAGCAAGAAAAGAGGAAGATGGTATTAGTGCTATTACTTTTCTTATGTAATAGTAAGGAAGCCCCAAAGAAAAAGAAAATAAGAAACGTAACACAGTAGCATTCACGAAGAAAACTAAAGAAGAAAATGGAATTTAAAGGGCGATTGTCCAAAATTTTTTTAAGACACCTAGTCACTGCCACTTTAAAATATCGATAATTTTACAGTAATTAGATAAAAGATAAATGAAATATGGAACAAAAGTGCCCTTGACAATATTATTTTGCATGAGGTACCATTATTACGAGTCACCTAGTAGCTTTCCGTTCGCAACCATTTAGAAACGCAAAGATTAAATGCCGGTTTTCTAAATGGCTGGAAATCGAAAGCAGATAAATGAATCGTGATAATGGTATCTCATGCAAAATAATGTTGTCTAGGGCGCTCTTGTTCCAGATTTCGATTATCTTCTATCTATTTGAAGATATCACATAATTACTGTAAAATTAGTGGTATTTTAATTTCGCCGTGATGGGGTCTCTTAAAATGTAAAGATATAGGGAAGGAATACTGAACAAGTTTTAACTTATGTATTTTGGGGTTTGACTTTCTTATACGAAAATTGTCATATTTTCTCAGTATAATTGAAAGAAATTACTGACAAATATGTTGCCAAATTATCGTAGTAATAGTTTAATTTTAGTGTAACGGATAAAACATACGTTGACAGCAAAATAGTAACTATTAAACTAACAATCAATGACAATAACGGTGGACACGATGGCTCAGTGGTAAAGCGCTCATCTGAGAACAAGTGAGTTTGTGGTTGACAACGTCGTGCTTGTGGGTTTTCCCAGGGTTCTTCCATTCCTTCCCACAGTCTTTTATTACCAGTTGCTTCAAAGTTGTTCATTTACATTATTCATCCATCTCCCTTAGTCTAAAGAACATGAGCATTGGATATAAAACTGAAAGATTACATTAGATTATATTAAGAGGCCCCATCACGGCGAAATTAAAATACCGCTAATACAGTATTACAGTAATTATGTGATATCTTCAAATACATAAAAAAAATAATCAAAAAGTGGAACAAGAGCTTGCTAGACAATATTATTTTATATGAGATACCGTTATCTGCTTTCGATGTCCATCCATTTAGAAAATCGGCCTTTATTTTCGTGTTTCTACAGGCTGCAAACCGAAAGCTAGCAGGTGACTCATGATAACGATATCTCATGCAAAATAATAGTGTCTAGTACGATCTTGTTCCACATTTCAATTATAATTTTTTTATCTATTTGAAGATACCACATAGTTACTGTAAAATTAGCGGTATTGTAATTTCGCAGTAATTAGGCCTCTTAATAACGGTAAATAATTGTTTATTTATAATTGTAACTTACTAACATTAGATTGTCCTTTAAATAATGTAGTATTACTTTTGCTCCAGTCTTACAGCACATCCTGTAAAATTGTAATGATTTTTTTAAAAAAAAAAAATACTATATTGAGGTCACTTAAACAAGAAATTCCGATAAATAATAAATTAATTATTTTTTTTAAATGTCTTACCATTAATAGCGAAAATGCATTTTATCACTTTAACCCTATCGCTACTACCGGGATATACCGTATGTATCCCACACCAGTTTCAAGTACAATTAGTGGTAATTAGTACAACCAGTGGAAAAAGCTTGTTCCACGCCATATCACTTGTAGGGAGATTCATTTCGAGTAATCAAATGGATCATGTAAGATTACTTCGATTTGAGTATAACTGTGAGTTGATCACCATTGGCTTAAGTTATCAACTTGTCAAACTTCTGTAATTACTATAACCACACTGCGAGTATCTTTATGCCAATACGTATTGCCTTCTTCATACCGCCATAGAGAAATAAGAAGAAGAACACATGTGATCGATGATTTGAATAAGAGAAGAAAATGTTGGGAGCGAAAAGAGGAAACTGAAAATAGAAGAAACATAGAAGAAAGATGGAAGAAGCGGAGGAAACATTTCCAGGCCCAAACTGAAAATTAAGAAGAAAAAAAGAAAAAAATCTCATTAGACCAGGACCTGCCGAAAGCAGAATACCTAACAACAACAACAACAACAACAACAACAATAATAATAATAATAATAATAATAATAATAATAATAATAATAATAATAATAATAATAATAATAATAATAATAATAATAATATATAAATGTAAAAATAAGGTGCTCAGTTATTTCATTACCACTACACTGAGAAAAAAATTGTAGGTGGCTTACTTAAAAAGATAGGTTACGTGCATAATTCCTGTAGTTTTTGGACTTAACGTACAGCAGACGCATAACTTGAAACGCATGTTTTATAACACTTTCCGTATATAAGTGTTCCATCTATACGTATTTTCCGCATGAAACAATGTAGGCAGACTGGATCTCACATACAAATGGACGTATATAACATATAGCTGAGGAATGTAACATAAGTATATGCATGTGATATACGGAAAACTGTTAGATGTCAGACATCCTGCAACGGCATGATGTAACATCTAAGGGCAGTGTGTATGTAGCATATGCATAACGTATGCTTCGTACTGATTTCTGTAGTAAGCAAGAGGATTCCGTATATTTGTACAATATACCGCTGTCCGGAGAACGGATTTTTCTCAGTGTAGGTCATCCGTAAATATCCCAAGTAAAAATACAAATGGAACACTCATGTTTCATCCCTTCTACCATTCAAAAAAGAAATGACTGGTGAATTTGTTGCGTATTATTACTCTTGACAAGATTAATATTCAAAATAACCAAACACTAATGTCATACGCTCCGCAAAAATAAATTCGTAGGACAAGAGATAAGTAAGACCTGATATTGTTTTGAAAATTGCAGAATAAATTAAACTTTGGAAAATTTTCTAAAAACATAATTTTGCCTTTTGTACTAACTATTGATTACTAAAGAAATTCGCTAATGATCAAAGAAATTTCAATGCTTTCGCAAATTAAGTTTTCAGAACAATATTCGCACAAGAAAATAAACAAGTAGATAAATAAGAAAGCTACACAACATATTACAACTTTCATACTAGTTACAATCATGTGTACTCAATACCATGCGGATAATGCGATCAGGATGCTTAAGTTTGGCGGGACACATCGTTTATATGAAAAATCCTTGCACTGTCCCTTTGAGCACCGAGGCCATATGAGAGAAGGACCTACAGCGTAATGGGTAATTCGAACTATATGAGCTACCATTGGGAATAGAACCCAGGTCTTCTGGGCCGAGCACATATAGTCACGAGAGCAAGCAGAGAAAAAGACCTCTGGTGGGTGAAAAAGATGGGTTGTAGATTGAAGTGTTTGATATGTAGATTTCGATATTGAAAAAAAGAGTATCGACAAGATATCGAAAGATGATCGATATATCAAATTGTCGGAAAATATTGAAATATCAAAATATGGGAATATTGAAATATCGATCAGTAAAATTTTCGAATTCGATCATTCAAAAATATCGATCAATATTACGAAATATCGCATAACTAATTGTGGGCAAAGCCCCAGAAGAAGTTTTTCATGTTTGGTAGCGATTAAGAAGAGACGATGGTGATCACGCAAAAGTAATCCAAATCCCAAGACAAATCCTTATTTATTTCAGGGGATTAATCAGTCTGTTAATAGAACTATTGTGGAAGGGGGAAAAACGTTTTCAAGACTATAATTTTTCCTTTCACCCATAATGTCTCTCCTCGATCCAAAGTTCGAAAGATCTAGATTTACTGACAGTATTTAGACATCATATTCACTTTTTAACTATTTCACTACATGAAAGTCACTTCATTCAGTATATCGAAATTGCTTTCGAAACTAATTTGCCCCTTGCAACTATTTTATATAACGAAAGGGTCGGGACAGTGGAATATCTCGAGAAATTCACTTGCGAAACGAGAGATTCAATTACGAAACACGTGTCCAATAATTTTAAAAAAAACTATTCAACTAACATAAAATGAGATTGCCCGTACTCTTCCTAATAGATCTTTTAAAATTATTGGACATACATTTCGTTTTCTTTTAAACTAAAAGTGTATTTCTCGATATATTTAATTTAATATCAACCTTAGGTGAAGTACGAAGATATTTATTTTTGCGATTACACCGCCATCTAGAACGATAACGAAAAAGCACTTCAAGTTAAAGTTGCGTATTTTTGGTCGCCGAATCCGAATCTGCAATAAAAATAGAGAATTTTTATTTGAAATTTTAAAGTTGTCCCGTCCTCCCCACGTTAGGAAGGGGGAGGGTAACTTCATTTTATGTTAGTTGAATAGATCTTGTAAAATTACTGGACACATGCTTCGTGATTTTTGAATTGCAAGCGTATTTCTCGAGATATTTCAATGCTTCGACCTTTTGTAACACACTGTGTATTTGGAGAAAGGGTTTTAAAAGTTTGATTATGAGCATGTGCCTTCAAATAAAAGAGAAATTTGAAAATAAAACCTCTTTTCTAAATTTATTGTTTTTATTCATTCTTTATTCATCCGTAATTTCTGTCTCCTACAAGAAAAAGCTTTCTTTAGATGGAAGAAGATCCCACAGGAGTTGTTGCAATCCTTTTATTGAGGATGTTCTTGCACTTTTCTCTATTGTTCAACTTAAAATGCACACATATATTTCCTCTCTGTCTTTATTTTTCTTTCTTTCAAAAGTAGCAACATTCAATTTCCATAATGCAAGTGTTGCAATATCCGATAATAAATTAAATAAACAGGAGTTCTTTTCATATAATTGAAGATTATTTTTAAATTCTTTTCACTTTTTTTTTTTTTTTTTTTTTGCCAGAATATTGGGTTGTTCCTTAAGTACGTGGGATTTTTTATTTTATTTCGTAAGCTATTGTGGCCAATTAAAATGTACACAACACTCTCTGTCGGTCCTTTTGGGTAAAGATTTGACTATAACATCAGATATTTAACTTTTTGCAATATTTTATAAATATATATATTTTTTATTTACCTCTTTTTCAGTCTCAAGATTGAAAATTAAATAGACAAAACTTATTACTACCAATAGTCATTACTGTCGTTTTAGATCGATTTAAGCATGGTATGAACGTTGAGAAAGCCACAATGCAAACTTTCGGAACACTTACAGCTCAATACTTCTGCAACTAAATAGGTCTCGAGCTTAATACTTGAACTCAAAGAACGTGTGAGCAAGAGTTCTACTAGCAACGTGTTAACAGCGAGCCAAAGTGTCACCTCGAGCGAGCGCAAGCCCCAATTAGATTAGCGAGCGCAACTGCGAGTCCCGTTCTGGAAAGTAATCGGCAGCTACTAGTAGTACTTGTATTGACAGGATATGAGCTTGCCTTACAATGTTCGGACTTCATGTCTATGGAACACAGTAGGCCTTTGTTCCCTAGCAGGGCTGTATCAACTAGTAGATTAACTGGTAGACACTCAGGACGTCGGTTCAGTCCCGCACGGTGAATCTAGTGGTCATATTCTCTATTCCTTACACAAGGTTGAGAGACAAATCTTGACGGTGCACTACGCATACGAGGTCACTGAGTCCAGTACTGGGGAGACACGGGCCGGTTCGTCATTGGTACCGACCCATTAACTTAAGCCAGCAGACCACATCTCGTCCTTGAGGCGATGCATGCGTGGTAGAAAACCACCATCCATCTAATGGCGCTGAATATATTGATGAAAATATCATTTCCTTTTTCTGCGATGATGTAACAGAGAAATTGTCGATAGTACTGTTGAATACCTTGCTGTCGCTCATTTGCACGTCGTTATTGAAGTCACTAATTCTCAAGAATCACTTTCTTATGCTTCAAAGTCTCAAAATAATAATAATAATAATAATAATAATAATAATAATATAATAATAATAATAATAATAATAATAATAATAATAATAATAATAATAATAATAATAATAATAATAATAATAATAATTTAAAATTTCACAAATTGTTGACACGGAGTCACAACTGTCTTAAGTGATAACGAAAATATAAAAGAAAGGAAGAAAGAAAAGGAGAATCATCTTGGTGGCCAAATTACTATGAGGGCCTTATTAGTGAAAGTATACTGAATATCAATTCTGTTGGGCAGCACTGTGATAATTGATAATTCCTGAGTTGGCAACATTAATTTAAATTCTTATATATTTCCTTTCCTTCTGTAGCAGTGTTGCAAATTGTACAAACACACAGAAAGTGGGACAAAAGAGTCCAATCTTCTTCTCCTGTAGTATTGAATAATGCATAACTATAAATGATTTTCTTCATTCATAATATCCCTTCTTTTACATTCATGAGGAAAGAGTTAATAGGAGAAGGAGTATGCTAAAAAGAATTAAAGAGATAAATTTTCTGATGCTCTTTTTGTCTTTACCCACACAAAAAAATGAAAAAGTTATTATGATAGTAATAGGGACATGTTGCTTTCTTTAAACGGGAAACAACTAAAATCAAGTAAAAACTTAAGGTATTTCCCGTTTTAATTTAGCACTAACTGAACCTGCGCTCTCCACACAGCGCATCATTTACATATGAGCATGAATCTCCATGTCATACCTCTCAACATCTGTACATGTCCCTTTACAGACACAAATGAAAGACGTCTTGATAAAAATCGACAAGGGGTATCATAAAGGGGAGATATTTACGATTATTTTTTCAATATCTCGCACCGTTTACAAGTTATTGTGATAGCCTATTTCTTGTGCCTATTTCCGGTTGGAGTTTCTAATTCAGGTATGACCAGCGTTTTCTTTCTTTTGGCATGCAGTATGTAATAAGCAAATACATTATACACACAATTAATTATAATGTCAGTGAAAGATGGTGTTCATTGAGCATAAACACTCCAAACAATAAAGATTCATCTTAGATGGGAAAAATGGTTATCCTTCGTTTTTCATTATCATTTGGCCATGAAACAAGCGCCTGAGAGATATAATACGCCTGTATACAAATGTGTGGTGTTCGAATGTATAACTCATAGGATATAATTTTTTCAACACTTCCAGTGTACTCCTAAAATGTAATAAAAAATAACGGCCAAGTTTTTTTTCAATATTTAATTAGAACTGAATAACTTACACAAAATTTGCAATCGATCAGTGAAAATGGCATCTTTGTAGGACCTATGGTTCCCGAGAACTCACTGTCCAAAGGATTGGCCATAAATATATAAACGCCCGCAAACATAAAAAAGTTTTCTAGCATTTTAATATAGAGATAACTTGTATCAAAAGTATTTAATGAGTAATTTAGAATACCCAGAAAAGAATGAAACGTAAAATTACCATCTTTCGCACAACTATAATTATACTTCTGTTAATTTTATAAGTAGTAAGTACGTGTAGGCGAAATTTAGGGAAAAGAAACGAAATATCATCCTTACTTCAGTATTCAACGGATATGTTCGGTAGGATAAACAAGATATTTATAGATGATAGAGAAAAGCAAGTCGTAGGGTTGCCAGACGTCCCGGTTTTCCGGAACAGTCCCGGTTTTCAATGAAAGAAATAACTGTCCCGAAAAAGGCTTTCGGGACGTCTGTCTGTCCCAGTTTTCGTTCTTCGTACTGAAAAAAATCACCCTACAAGAGCTAGTATGTCTCACTAAAAACGGAAGGTTTTTTTTTAAATATTTATGTAGCTAAATAATTTTACTATATAAACAACAAGGAGTTTGAAAATTACATCCATTCTTTCGTCCTATGGAATTGTTTCGCTTTCAGAGGGGGGAAAAAAGAGATTTTTTAAAAAAAATATTCAAGAGGAGCATATCTTATGGCAATAATTTTTCGAATATCACTTTCAATAGAAATGACCGTCTTCTCGGTGACGGGCTTTAACAACTAGTTATTTTATACTTTTTTTCTAAATGGTAAATTTATAACATTATAAAGTGTTTCTGACTCAAGTGATGACGCAACAAAGAGAACAATAATTCTTCAATCATAGATGGTAGGGTGTGTTGTAGGCCTAGTTGGAGCAATATTTAGGACCCGTTGAACAAAATTGGGAATAAGGGATGCCTATGTTACCTTTTCACATTCTTTATACATCTCTTGTAAAGCTTCATTTATGTTAACTGTGTCTAGAATAAACTGAAAAATTGTGAGTAATAATCTGGAAAAGACGGGCATTTAATTCATTCTGACCAAATGAGTAGGAACCCTCACTTTATATATAGCCTGAGATTGGTGTCCCGTTTTTTCGTTTACAAAATCTGGCAACCCTAAGCAAGTGATAATGAAATACTTGATGGATTGGGGATATTAGAAGGCAAGGAGAACAAATTAAAAAGAAAACAGTAATTTCGAAACAGTACATTAACACCATGTGACCTATCTCATATCTATATTCTGCTGTCCGTTCGAAAAATTAAAAGAACATCACACCACGGCATGTGAAAGATTTTAGTCTCCACGAGTAGCTTTAGGAGAATGAACTTGAACTGCACGTACTATTCAAAGTGATCAGGAAACCTCACGTCAACATCGAACAGAATAAAGCCTTCCGGTTTTCTACAATCTGGATCAGAACCCGAGGACTGTCCTTGAAGCAGGGACGGCTCTAGGCAATTTGCCGTCTAGTACAATAGCATCATTTGCCGACTTCCCTTTTTCCAGAAAGAACAAATTTTAAGTCATGATTTTAAGCATGCTACCCCTTCATGAACAACAAAGATGAGGGGAAAAGGCACTCGCACTCCGAAAGGTCTAAACACTACAAATACAATCTCGTTGTGTCTGTTTTGCCTTGGAATAATAATCTATTAGGTTAGTGAAAGACAAAGCAAACACACTGAAGATGGTAATTCTTTTTATAGAATTCAATATCAAGCTTTAATTTCAATATCCCGTTTGCAATTCCAGTGCAACTAGCTCTTTTATCTTTATTTCTTGATTTTCCTTCTACTTCTGTTAATTTCTTTTTTAAAGACGTAACGTGTTTCCACCTTCTATGATAAGGGACTTATTTCTGACAAAGCAAGAAGACTATGTTTCGTCCCAAAACTGTAATAACTAACTAAATGGAACAGGTCAGCTTAGTAAATTTAACTATTACCATCATGAAGTCTGTTTCAAATAAAAAAAAATGTTTATTTTGAATAATGTATTTATGACAGATTTTTCCCGCCCTTCGAAACTTGCCACCCCGTTCGAATGGAATGTGTTGCACGTATGGTAGAGCCGGCCCTGCCACGAATTCTCAAGTTACATCTCTAGCTACATTCCCTCTTACTTTTGTAAGATTGTGTTAATTTCCTACACCTTAAATGCACTATTTGGTATTTATGTTGGTAATTAATACGTATCGTGGCCAGGCAAATGAGTCACTTTAGCAAAACGGTTTAAGAGTCTTCATCCCGACGAAATTAAAATACCGCTAATTTTACAGTAATTATGTGATATCTTCAAATAGATAAAAAGATAATCGAAATGTGGAACAAGAGTGCCCTAGACAATATTATTTTACATGAGAAACCGTTATCACGATCACTTATCTGCTTTCGATTTCGAGCCATTTTGAAAATCGGCATTTATTTTCTCATTTCTAAACAGCTGAAAACGGAAAGTCACTATGTGACTTGTGATAACGGTACCTCACGCAAAGTAATATTGTCTAGGGCGCTCTTGTTCTACATTTCAGTTATCTTTTATCTATGTGAAGATATCACAGAATTACTGTAAAATTAGCGGTATTTTAATTTCGCCGGGATGAAGACTCTAAAGATTAAAGTATTTGGCGACATCCATCCCACCACTCAAGTGCTGAGTTTTATCCACACTTTTTTTTGTATCTCAACTTTGGTATCATAAACGCTTATGTATTACTAGTATTTGACAAATGCATGTACATTACTGGAAGATAAAGTTGTTGCGATTATAAAATCCGAAAATAAATCTTTTAAGAAACTATCTCCATCAACAATAAATATTGTTGTTAGTTACTATGAACCTTCTTACATTGAGAAAATGAATCAATAAATGTTCCTTTCTCTTTTTCTTCTCTCCTCATGTCTTTACACTGTTAATAACCTACAAACCCTTTTATGATACCTATACTCGCATCTGCTTCGTAAATATAATCCTCATTGGAGAAAAACAGGATCGAATCATTTCTGGTTATTAAATGAGTCTTACGTAATAATTTAATACAAAGTGTTAACTCCTTGTATTTATGCATCCAGCAACACTTAACGAAAGATGTGATTGTATAACAAACAGGATAAACTTTCACAAAAGTGTCTTAACTAACTCTAACTAACTAACTCTATGGCCTATGGAACCCGGAGGTTCGGTACCGCGTTCACAAAAGCTCTCCACTGACTTCTATCCTTAGTTAATTGCATCCAGTTTCTACTTTGTATTCCTATCTCTGCGAGATCCATCTTAATATTATCCTCCCATCTGCTCCTAGGTCTTCCTAATGGTCGTTTTTCACAAAAGTGTCTTAGGAACTTAAAAGTAAAGAATTTGGATTAGAGATCAGGAAATGTTTCTGTCTTGATTTTGAGAACTGGTAGAATTAGAAAATAGTAGCTTAGAAACTAATTCTCCATTCCATTGCGTTGGACAAAATCCTTAAAAGGCTAAAGCACCAAAAGCATAACTTTTCATGCGATATATGTAGAGATTTTTATCTTCAGCTGGAAAAGAAAAAAAGACTAACGAATGTCCCTTGCATGCAATGCAGATATTTAGTAAATCAAAATTATTGAAAAATTATTTCAGTTGAAATGTCCTTCACACTTCACAGTATCCATGACTACCTAAATAAGTTTGTGGAAGGTTCTGAATGCAGAAAAAAATCTCTGCTTTGACCCTAAGCAAAGTGAACTTAAGATGAACAAATCACGTTCCTATGTTTTTTTTCGTAATTCTTTCATTTTCTCCTCTTTCTATGAGTTCTTTTCACCATTACGTACTTGTACTTACTGATCTGCTCTTGTTTAATCTAAACAGCGTAATCATGCTACAAATATCTTTTTTTAATTACACATCCATATATAAGGACCTGATTTCACATTACATTTAGAATATTTCATTCTTTTTTAAAAATCAAAAGACCCAACATATTTCAATCAAAAATTTTCTTGCAGGCCTTATATCTGGAAAATTACATATAGTACAGTCAAACACAAACTATCACTTAACATAGTATGATGTGCTTATGACGTAGAAAATACGAAATCTCAATTTAGGTTCTGTTCAAATATTTTGTGGCCTCTGATAAAAAAAACTAGTTATTGGACAAGATCGCAATCTTTTCATTCATTTTTATGGATCATTCCTAAAATTTTTGGCCAAGATCGCAATCTTTTGATCCACTTTTTGGATCATTCCTAAAATTCTTGTTTAACCTAAGTAGCATAATCGCAGGAAAAATACCTGATTACACATTAAGAGGCCTAATCACTGTGAAATTAAAATACCGCTAATTTTACGGTAATTATGTGATATCCTCAAATAGATAAAAGATAATCGAAATCTGGAACAAGAGCGCCCTAGACAACATTTATTTTGCATGAGGTACCGTTATCACGAGTCACTTAGTAGTTTTCCGTTTGCAGCCATTTAGAAACGCGAAAGTAAATGCCGATTTTCTAAATGGCTGGAAATCGAAAGGAGAGAAGTAAGTCATGATAACGGTATCTCATGTAAACTAATGTCTAGGGCGCTCTTGTTCCACATTTCGATTATCTTTTGTCTATTTAAAGATATCATACAATTACTGTAATATTAGCAGTATTTTAATTTCGCCGTGGTAGGGCCTCTTAATATACAAAGAACCAGATTTCACATATCACTTAGATTTCACTTGTTTTTTTTTTTTTTTTTTTTTTAATCAGTTCTCAGTTGAAAAGTACGACTTACATTCTTCGTTTGAAATCTAAGCTTGTCTCTAAAGGGGAGGGGGAGATAAAGCTATGTATTTCGCGTTCTTCACATAACGCTTTCTTTTGGTACAATTGCTAAGAAAGCTGGAACCCACCTGTTCTCTTGGAGGCGAAATCATGTGGTGGGAACCGGCCTATTTTGTGCATGACCCAAGAACTATACCGGCTTCAAGTCCCGGTCATGGTTCGAAGTTCATGTTAATAATAGGTTACGTCCTTCATAACCCCAGTATTGCATAAGGAAGAACGCGAAACACAAAAACTCAAACGACTTAACATTCTTTATTTTCGATCTGAGTTTGTCTTTAGGACAACAGAAGAAGAAGAAGAAGAAGAAGGGAAGGGAAGGAAAAAGATAATGCAATATATACCACGTTCTTCACGTAATTCTTTCTTTTGATACCATTAGTTGAGACATAATGCATACCAAGTCATTTCATTTCAATTAATTTTACACACCGTAAACACTGAGATAAAGATATTTTCTTTGTTTTCGGAGAAAGTACCCGAACTATTTCCGCCACATATTTTTCAACTATACATTTTATATGATACAGTTCTTTTTCTTCTACTGCTTAAGCTAGAAATAAAAAAAAGAAACAAAATAACTCTCTCTGAAAATGCGCTGAAATATTATATCCCCCCCAGTTTTCACAATGCCACCTAGCGAGAAACACAAGAAGCAAACAAAGTATTTCCAGTCGCTGGAAGACAACAACGAGATTATAGCTTGAGAAAAGGAAGTGAGAGATAAAAGAACTAAAATAGGAGATAAAGCAAAAGGAGTAGGATAGGAAGGAGAGAAGATGAGAAAATAATAATAAAAAGAATAAGAAAACACAGGAAAATGAAATCAACTAATTTTGTCGTCATGACAACCATTCTTATAAGTCATTATTCCGCTTTGTATCTTGTATTCATCTTCTCAAAGTAAAAGTATTTTTTTTTCTCCTACATCTTTTTATTAAGGAAAAAGACACACACGCTACATGGTTCCATTGTCGAAAGAAATGAGATGAACCAGCTTTTTGACTTTACTATTATACAAACGGTAGTCGAACAAAAGACCCTTTTTGTTCAGCGTGCTTTCTTTTTTCTTTTTTTTTTTTTTCGTTTTTGCTTTTACTTCATAATTTTGAAGAGCCATCTTTTGTCTTTTCATTTCTGATTTTTCTTTTTATTACCGTGTCGGTCTATAGAACATTTTTCTTTCTAGCGGAATTAACGTGAAAAATTTAGATTTTCGTAACTTTAATATTTTTACATGCCATATAACTGTCGAAAACATTACACGGTTCTTTACCTTCTTTTTTATTATTATTTCTAAAAACAGCATTGCATGTTACAAGTTTTCACTTCCTTATAACGCATTGAAGCTTGCCCCAGTCATCGTTAGTTTTCACTTCATTATGAGCAAATAGAGTGCACAAACAAATAGTCAACAACTTTTCGTAGTTGAGCAGAAATTTGAAAGAATATGTGTAGAACAAAACTTAATGGAGCATTGAGAATATAGTTATCGACTAAGTGAAAGCAAAAGCTTTGCAGCCGCGTTGCATGGTGTAGCTACTGACAGTACAAAACATAAATGATCCCGAATGACAGTGACCGTTTTATGACAATAAAGATATTAGTGCATATCTTAACAAGAATAAATAACTTTGCAACTATACACTGAGTTTTGTAGGACAGCTACTACATTTTAAATTATATTGTGAATTAGTTTTACCAGACTGATGATCGAGACTTAACGTGAATTTAGTTCCCAGTTTCAGCTTAAGAAAACATTACTTATAATATTTGAATGTGCTAAATCTTTTCTAGAGTAAAAATAAGTTTTTCCACCCCTCAGTATACTCGTAACACGTATATAACATTATATTAATGAAATTGTAGACATTGAACGTACAATATTATGCAATAAAATAATCACAACACTTAGAGCTAAAGACTGGCTATACTCACGCTGAAGTTTAATAATAATATTGCATTTTATTTTTATTTTTGGAAGTGAATTTCATTGTCATAATTATTGTCAGTCTATTTTCAACTATTTGTTTAATTCCTATAATTCTTTTGTGACTTTATTTTGAAATTAATATTCAAACAATGCTGTTTAAATATTAGATAATATCTTGTGTATAATTTTAATTGTTACATTGTTATAATTTTATATTCCAATATTTAATAATTAAATATTGTTACAATCTTCCCATTGTTGAATTAAATGCAATGCAATAAAATTACTTTTCTGTACGCATATATATATATATATATATATATATATATATATATATATATATATATATATATATATATATATATATATATATATATATATGTGTGTGTGTGTGTGTGTGTATGCAGTCGTCCCTTGTCGATCTGAGAGCACAGAAGATGTGTTAATGATTAACGTGTTTGGGGATGTCAGATCCGACAAGTTGCGCCCAGGATTTCGTAAATATAGAACTTAACAAAATATGAGGTACGGGATCCAACCTGGGTTGCATATAAATGAAATCCAACACGTACAAAAGAAACAGACTGTGATGTTAAAGGGGGTGAAAAGGGACAAGAAGGGAGTAACTTTCGGGATAGGTTAATCTACTCGCACTTACTTGCAGGTCTGATCGTTTTCCTCTCGACGATTCCTCCAATAGGCTGATGTCCATCCATCTCTCTGCTTGGCTGGCCGTTCATCCAAGTGACCAAGGTTAAAGGTCGGCGAAACCCGAACTGAGAAACCAACTTTGCGAAGACCGCAATTTTAGATAAACTTAAAATTTCTTCTTAAAAAGTAATACATCGTCGTTGAATCAAAGGTGCTCTCTAAGACAGAGCAAGGCTTTCAATCGTGAATTTCAAAATGAAGCTCGCGGTTTACATTCTAACTCGTCCCTTGCTCCATGTCGACTGTCCCTTCCAATAGTCTCTCAATCGATTTTGTATGGTGTTCTTTCCGGGTTCATGTCCTGGGTTATTCACTCTGATTTGCGTCTCGATGAAGAAAGTGCATGCTTGTAGATTAACCAAGGTAAGGTGATGATAGGAATGCTGACGGGGAAGCAATCTGTTATTTTATTAATTAAGAAATTACAAACGTAAGAAGTAAATGACAGACAGCAAAGGCAAATGAACTTAGAAAAAAAAATCGATTGGTGATTTAATTTGAAACGAATGATGATGCTTTTGACTGAAATGTTCTTTTAAAATAAAATGTCCCATTGTTCAAAATAAGAAACTTTTCCATATGTCCAAATACACATATCTTCCCATCCCCCCCCCTGAAATCAAAGTCCCGAATGAAAACATTTCGGAGACAAACAAAAAAATCACTTTTTAGAATTTCTGTTTTTTTAAAAAAAAAAAAAGTTAAGCATCTTTGTAGTTTCATTCAATGTTCATGATAATAACACAGCAGCAAATATAGTCTGGAAAGAATCATATGATAAGAAATGATGAGTACAGCAAAAATGTTCACACACTAACACAGTTGACAGCAGAACAGTCAATGCCAAATGACGTAAGCACAGCAACGTCGATGTTGTAAACACAGCATCACTAAGCACAAAATGCAGATCTGGAAACAGGTACAATGTCCTTACACATCACATAACTGGAAAGTTCATTCAGTACAAGTAGATTATAGGAGTAGGGTAGACAGGTATATGATAGTAACATCACAAAATTTAGGGGATACAGTCAATGACTGCCCAAAACACGTAATATACGAAAATAGGGACAATAATTGGATAAAATAATGGAATGAATAAAATTGACGAAAAATCAGGGGGGAAAATGCAAAAGTAATAACTAAACCATAATCCATACGTATATATCTATATATAGTAAATAAAAACTCCAATTCCAATAAAATTGTAACTCTATAATCAAAATAATCATTACGCGGTAGAAGAAAAATTAATCTAGCTACCCATAGAAAGAACAGATAAAACAACACAAAAGAATGTTGATTTCAGGTTTTAGAAAAACGAATTGTGGAGAATTTAGTTCCACAATGACCGACGTATTGGCAGTTATAGCCCTCTGCACTGGCTATTAAAAACCTCAAAAGAAATCAACATGACAGACTATCACCAAACATATTCCTAAATCCCTAACTAATTATGCGCTAAAAGAAAAGAAACTTCTTTCTTCTTATATGAAAGTAAAAGTACGTATACCCACAGGAAAATGTGGAATCAAGTCAAATCTTCAAATATACAAAAGTATATATCAAATAAGTACAAATCTTCGTCATACATAAATCCCAAGTCATCTTCATGATGAAATACACAAGTTTACTATATACACTACAGGCGATGAAAAATTGATCATTCAAAAAGATTACTAAAATCATGCAAGAGGTTGTAACAGTGTATATTCCTTTGAAAGAAATACATTGACTGAGTATATTCCCAATAACTAATAACAAATCGTAGAATCGAGCCAAAAATCCAGGGAAAGAAAAAACTTCATTCTTCTTTACATCCACATTTATATCATAAAATGCATCTTGAAAAATGCAAAAAACGTAAGAATTCCTTCTTCATCACTATCATAACATAGATAGCAAACACATATCAATTCATAGTTGCGTCTATCTCCCTAGTTTTCTTCTGCAAAACAAAATGTATCAATAAGATGTTGATCTGGCGCCTAGATACTAATTTATACAGTTTATAAGCTGTTGATAAGATGACTAGGAAAAAGAACGTGTTCTACAAGGTTAACCAACAGTTCTAAGTAACTGAAAAAACAATGATGTCTATATGAGTACTCCTTTTTCTCCTTCTCTTCGTTATAATTGTTATTGCCGGCAAGACTTAGAAATACAAACAAACCAAAACAAATTCCATAATGACATGGCCAGTGTCAAAACAAAATTCGTCACCAACTTCACAGATGTTCCTAATCCATCAAATCTTCCTTTGAGAACCGTCTTCTTTTTTTCCTCTTTTTTTTTTTTTTAACTTCATTGCAGAGAAACAGCTTCCACTTCTTTTCCTTCTTCCAAGGGAAAATACACAGGTAAAGGACGCTGATAGAGATCCCAATTCTCCTTGTCGAAAATACACAATACAATACGGTCTACGTTGTCCACATGATCCTCTAAAAATTTTCGTGTACTCAACAATGCAATTCTCGCAGCAGGTTCCTTAGGGAAATGAAATGCACCAGCAGCGATGCAAGGAAAAGCCACAGTTGCAAACTGATTTTTCAACACAAAATCAAAACAATTGTTATAACAATTTTCCAAAGTCTTCTTGTTCGCATCTCTAGGACCACACGTCAATAATACATGATCAGCGGGGAGATTATAGTCTGGAGCAATCTTCACTTGTCCTGGTTTTAAAGAACGTATTTTCTCGCAATCTTTACGAAATTCTTCTCCTGCAGCTTCTTGGATACTTCTGTCTGCTCCTCCTAATGGAGTGAGTAATTCATTCGTGGGGTTGACAACGGCGTCAGCTTTAATCATAGCGATATCTCCTCGAAAAACACTGATTTTCTTGTTGATTGCAGAATTGGCACCAAACTTCGGTTTCAAACTGGAACAATTCTTCCCTGTTTCAGCCCAAGTAGGTAATTGGTTGGCAATCACAACTTCACGAAGATTCACAGATGGAATATCTTCTTCTTTTTCTATCATGTTCACCGCAGGATTAAAAATAATTTCATAGTGTTCTTCTTTTCCTTTCCCTTTCTTCTGTTTTTCTTCCTGTTCTTCGGCACAACAGGCATTCGCAGTAGCATCAAGGGAAGGGCGGAATCAAGGGAATCAAGGGAAGGGCTATAGGGGCTATAGCCCTCCTTTGAGGCTCAGGTATACACTGGATAAAATGGGCTTTAATCCTACTTTCTTTAGAGTGTTTCAAAACAACACCGACAACGTTTGGGAGATGATTCTTGACGTCAAGGTAAGACAAAAATTATAGTCCAACCTGGGTGCAAAAAAGCTTCCTTTCGGAGTTATAGGCTGCTCAAAACATGAAAAAATGAACTTTAAGGGCCCATAGGTCCAAAACTATGGGATCTACCGTAGTCGGTCAAGACTTCACTTAGGAACTAATATGGGCCCTGTTCAAAAGCAATGTTTCAGAATCCTAAGGTACTTGACGGAACAATTTTTGTAGAGGCAGTTTGGATACGCGCATATAATTTGAAGTACTTATCAAGTAATTCTATAAAAATTGTTGCGTAACTACCTTAGGATTTTGAAACATGGATTTTTGAGTAGGGCACATATTAATTCCTAAGTAAAATCTTGACCCGACTACGGTAGATCAAATACCTTTGGAGCTATGGGCATTTAAAATTCATTTTTCATGTTTTCGGCAGCCTATAACTCCGAAAGGAAGCATTTGTGCACTCAGGTTGGTCTATCTTTTTTCCTTATCTTGGCGTCAGTAATCACATCTCAAACGTTGCCGGTGTTGTTTTGAAACACCTTGTACATATGAATATGGAGCCCGTAGCCAAAAGTCTGAAGAAATCATATTGTACGAGGGATTAATAAAGTATAATCATTGCGGCAAGAGCTGTAAAAATGAACTATATGTGTGAAATAAATGTGAGACATAGTGTATGATTATGGAAGAGTTATTGTAAAAAGTAATGGATCGTAGACTGACATGCTTCTAAGAATGATATTACAATCTTGTGCACATTTGATGCAGTTAAAATTGAAGGTGCTTATGATACTGTGGTGCAAAATTAAAAATCAGAAAATGTTAGGGAAGTTAAGGCGAGACAGACAGTAGCATTGTTCACGAGACAAGAAATATGGTTTTTATCATCTCGTCTCAATTCTCGAATATCCTTTTCGTCTCGACTCAATTCACGAAGAAACTTTTTCCCGTCTCGTCTCGAAATTTTCCTCGTATTGTTTCGTAAATTTATGTAAAAAAAAATATATATATATTCTATATTTTTGTCTTAACACTTTTGACTTAAAACCTGTCAGGATAGGTTCTATTCTATAAATCTATAAATCATGTCCATCCTGATAAACTTTCCTTATTTTCCCTTAAATTCACCAGGCGAATGCCGGGACGGTACCTTTAAATAGAAAAATAGGTCTTTTTTATTTATTTCCTCTTTCTTTCCTCATTGTTGTTATTGTTCATTGTTACTTGTTACAGGGTAAGTTAACTTAGCAGCTAGAATTCAAAACAGGACAGTGGTAGTAGAGCGCTCACTTTTGATACGTGGGTCCCTGGTTCGATTCCAGCTCTCGTCAAGGAAATTCTGTGGTGGACAAAGATCCTGCGCGTAGAGTTTCTCCGAGTTCTCCCATTTTCTCCCACTTTGTTGATTCCAACACTTCATTCATTATCATCACGTCTCCCTTAGCCGCAGTGCGTAACCCTGGGACCATTTAATTTCTTTTGCGACAGGACCAAAGCCTTAAATTTCAAAATTTTTCCAATGCTCGTTTGCTACGAAACTATCACAAGCTTAACAATTTTTATATATCATAAATTCTTATTTGTATAGTAGCCAACTATTCACTATATACTATACACAACTCGAAGGCGGGGAGCTCTAAAGGCGGGATAGGGGGCCATGCTAAAAGGAACACAAAAGAATTATGAAAAGAATTTGGAATTGGTGAATATAGGGGGCGGTGGGACGTGGAAAGTGAATACACACGCTCTTGCGAAACTCTCCCGCCTTTCTCCCCTCACTGCTCTTTCAGTCTACTGCACATTCATACGATATACATACACACACACACACGTTCATAGTCACATACTACTTACAGTCCCCTATCCGAGCGCTATTGTTATCCGAGACACGTTGCTTCGGACGGCTACTCTACTCACCAATATGTCCTCCTGCACCCTAAGTGGCAGATGGGAACTGGAATATTGTTCATTCAGAACGCGGGAGGAAAGGAGGGGGGCACGAGATGAAATAGCGCCAAAGGGCTAGTATCTCCACTGGAGGGAATTCTCCCATCTCTCTCTTTCCATCCCAGCATCCATTTTTCTATTCGATTCAGATTTTTCTGTTTTAAGAGTTCAATGTTGCAATCCAACCAACATAAAAAATGCATTAGCACTCATTATATTTAACTGATATTATGGTACTGTCTTCCAGATTTATTAGACTCGTACTTCGTTACATTGTTTCAGTGTAAAATGGTCATGGATCTGTACTCGCATATGAAACATCTATAAATAAATAAATAAATAAATAAATAAATAAATATAGTACGTTCACTTAATGACGAGGAATATTTAAGACACAAAATAGACATTCAACGCGCATCAATTATCTGTATATTCACAAAAAGGCTATTAGTAATTAGATTCCGAAATCTTTCAATTTAACGTCCCACGATTATCCCCATTAGACTAATGAAGACAAATGTTTAAGGCAAGTGAATGGTGATGGAAGAATTGGTGCAATGAGACTGTGGCAGGAAACGAGGGAAACCCCAAGGAAAACCCACGGATATGATATTGTCCACCACAAACTTACTTGGCCGGGGATGGAACCTGAGACCCCATGCACCAAACACACAGGAGAACCTTCTTCTGGTGCAGTGCTGGTTTCGGCTGTTTTGAAATTGGTTCATGAGATGCTAACCAATGATGATGGTGCCGTGGAGCTTCGTACAGGGCCCACTTCTCATCACATGTCAATACCCTATCCAGAAATGCTCCTTCCTCAGACACAGCCGAAACACAGGTGTCTGCTCGCATTGCCTTCTGGCCCAGAGTCAAATCATGTGGGATCCATCATCTCAAGTTGTAGTGCTTCCCAAGTTGATGCAGGTGCTGTCGAATGGTTTATCCACTCACAGTGAATTGTAGTTCCAGTTCCTTACATGTCTGGCCACTGTTCGCCTCAATTGCTCCCTCAAGAACTTCATTTTGTACATGTGTTGGTCTTCCGGCACGTGGTGCGTCTTCGCATGTTTCGTCACCGTCGTTAAGTTTGTAAAAGCACCACTGCACTGTCCGCGTAGTCACAACACCCTCAACCAAAGACCTGGCATATCTTCCAGCCCGCTGCAGCGGTGTTTGGCCCCTGTTTGAACTCGAACCCGCCCTTATGACTCTCTTTGGAGGTCCCATGTTCACTCTGTCCTTACGCAAGTTCACGGTGTAACTGAACTGCAACAACCGGGTAGTATGTTGGGCCCACACCAACAACTGCCTCCATTCGCATTCAACTCACGGTGTGAGGGCCAATGGAACACAGACCTCTACAAAAAGCGACAGAACTTTCTTGGTTAGCTTTATAAATAAGCAAACTAGAACTTCTCATCATAGCTCAGAAATGCCTATGGTCAGACCAATTGGTTGACCACCTTATTACTTCTCGCATTTTAGACGTAAATTCGTTATTTCTTAATTTAAGTTGCTCCTCATGGAGCTAGCATAACATTGGAAGTTAAGTCCTCACTAAAATTCTAACCCAAGACCTTGCAAGTTGACCAAAGGCTTGCTCGTTAATCATTATGTTGAACAGGAATACCTATGTAGAAATGTATATATATAAAGAAATTCATAAACTTAAAATAAGTGGATTCAAATTCTAACTCATTTATTGTAGTTTATGAAACAATATTCTGGATAGTAAATCTATTATGTGGTTGGCAACATTGAAGAAAATGTATCAAAATTTTGTCCAAAGGAAGAAAGAAACAAACGAAAACAAATAGATGAAGAAAAATACTATAGAAATGATATCCAAGTGCTAATGGATGGATGTAGGAAGATAAACAATTCGTAAGCATTAGAGGAATATTAGGAGTAAGCATTACAAAGAATTCTGAAACAATAACGATCTTTTAGTTCTTCGAATGAAGATTCAGTTTTTTTTAAATACTATCATTACCCGAAAATTTTCTAGGATGATATTCTTTATGATATGTTCATAACATCTATCTAGTTTCTTTTCTCATAAAAGTTGGAAATCCTCAGCCTAAATTCGTATGGGACTTTGAATATAGAGATCATGTGGGTGAATGATTCATTTTCTTATTTTTATATATGTGCTCATTTTTAAGTTGGGCACTATTTTTCTGATAAATTGATTATATAAAATTTTGTAGTTAGCATTTAGTTAAGTCAGTATCTTCTATTTCGTCGTCTTCAGATGTGCTCATTAAACATCTTTCAGTTTATCATTACACTACAGATGAGTTGGGTTGATTTTGAGTTTACGTCCCTTTCAGCAGCGAGGCTATATGAGACGGAACCTACCGATTAATGTGGATTCAGAACCACATGAGTTCCTGCCGGGAATCGAACCCAGGTCTTCCACACCAAAAGCACGTACGCTAACCGCTTAGTCACGAAGGAGCTTCATACTTTAGATGAGTTGACTACATTTAATTATATTGTCATTTGGATGTGGTGACTAACTATTTATTTACTAATAGATACAATTGAAAGGCCACTTTATATTGCAAACATTCACAACAAAATAGAGGAACATTTGGAAGAAAGTCTGTTCTACATATGAGCGGCTCGGGCAAACATAATAGTATCTCACATTTTGTAACTTTCAAGTACACTAGAAAAGATGTTTGAACATTCTCATGCAAGTAAATGTAATGACATACCAGAAGCCTTCTTCTGCCTTATTCAAAGTACGTTTCCGAAATAAAACTCTCTACATATTTTTCTGTGGTTCGATCACAACCCATTTCAGCTAATAAGTCAATTTCACCAAAAGTGACGTTTATCAGTATCTTTGCCCGAGCCGCTCATATATAAAAAATGAACCATACTCGCATTCACCTGACGGGATTGAGTATAATCCTGGAAGAAACTCGGTCAGGATGGTTAGGGTTTCCAGTTGGGAGCTTCTTTTTGCGAAGTTCTTAAACTAACAGATAAAGTATTTTAATTCGGTAATTAACGTTAGTCATCAGCTATGTATCTTTTATCCTAATGTATCTATGTTAATTTCTTTCAGACATGATTATTTCATCATCATCTAGAAGTACTATCTATCATCCATTTGATGTGTTCACTATCTTTACTTTATAATCATCTAGCTAGAAGAATTTATTATCTATAATTTTTTCATTTTTTTGATGTGTTCACTATCTTTATGATCATCTAGAAGTGCTGACTATCAATAATTTTGTTATCTTTTCGATGAGATCGCTAACTTAAGCATCAACTAGAAGTATTGACTACGTATCTATTATTTTATCATTCTTTTAATGAATTCACTATCTTTAAGTTTATAATCATCTAGCTAGAAGTACTTCCAATCTATAATTTTGTTATCACCCTTTTGATCAGTTCACCAGCTTTAACATGATCATCTTCTAGTTAGAAGTACTGGCTATCTCTAATTTTGTGACCAATCTTTTCATGAGCTCACTATCCTTTTAACTTTATAATCATCCCATTAATGTGTTCAAAGTCTTTAATGTTGACATTGCCAATTAAAAGTATTAACATATTGTCATCTTAAATTTTGTCTCCATCTTTTACAAAGCTGTTGACTAATTTTATCTCTAATTACCATTATTTAGATTTTTTTAACGTTTAATATTGTTGAGTTAGAAGGATATCTAACGGTTTTTAGCCTGGTTACTCATTTTAACTTAACTTATTTTGATATAGATTTGAGTTGGCTTCTCTTGACAGAATTCAACATTTGCACATCTAAGTTCTTTAACTCTGTATTTTGTATGGGGAATTATTTTATTTGAAACAAACTTGAATTTTAATGGTTTGGTGTTACTGATTCCTTCTTTAACTCAATTTAAATGTCTGTGTAAATTTCAATAGAAAGAAATTCAGAGAAATTCAGGTTTAATTCAAACATTATTAAACGCTTGCAGGGACATTGGTGAAGAAGTAAATGCAGAGAAAACTAAATACATGGAAGTTTGTCAGGATCGTAATACTATAAATTATGGAGGCGTCAAAATATTCACTTCCGATAAAGTGAAGAGCGCAAAATTTCAAAGTCACACGCACTCGCCAATCCAAAAGCAATGGTCGCCAGTATCTCTGACGTAAAAATTATGACAGGTCTCCCAAAGGTCCTTTGGTTTGACAAAAAAAAAAAATCATGAATTACAACGTTAAAGACTTCACTTTCCATGTCCGTTGTGAAGATTTCACATTCCGTGTTTCTTCTCGCTCAGTGACAATTATTATCCTCCGAAACAGAAACTGCACAACTCAGTGAGTTTAGGCAGAAACCATTCATGCTGAACATTGGTCGCTAGCTCTAAATTTTTAGTCGCCAATAGCGACCTGAAGAAAATTTTGCGCCCGTCTAGGATCAATATTAACAGACGAAAATCATATTCACGAAGAAATTGAATGCCGACTAAAAGCAGGGAATTCGTGTTATTATTCAATTCAAAATCTCTTGTCGTCGGGAATTGTGTCGAAGAATTTGAAGTTTAAAATGTATAAAACCATAATCGTGCATGTTGTACTATATGGTTGCGAAATATGATCGCTTACTCTCAGGGAAGAACGTGGAGTGAAAGTATTTAAGATCGAGATCCTGAGACGAATATTCGGACCCAAGAAGAACGGGAATGAAGAATGGCGGAAACTTCACAACGAGGAACTACATAATTTATATTGCTTACCAAACATTGTTAGGGTCATCAAGTCTTGAGGCTTAGGTGGGCAAGTCATGTAGCCAGAATGGAAGAAAGTAGGAACACTTTCAAAGTTTTAACTGAAAATCCAATCGGAAAACGACCATTAGGAAGGCCTAGGGGCTGATTGGAGAATAATATTAAGATAGATCTGGTAGAAATAGGAATACAAAGTAGAAACTGGATCCACTTGGCTAAGGATAGAAGTCAATGGAGAGCTTTTGTGAACGTGGCATTGAATCTTCAGCTTGCATAGGCCATAAAGTTAATTAGTTATAATAATAATCAATTTCCCTTTTGTAATATTAAACGTATTTACAACGCATATTGATTTCTGAAAAAAAAAAAAAAAAGATACTTATCTAGACTTAAAAGACATATCAATAAAGTAACATCATTAACAGTCCAGATCATATTTAAAAAACATAATTTCCCAAATACGGAAATGTATTTTAGAAAAAAAATGAAAATAGTATAGGTAGTCAATACCGTTAACAATTTACACTTCTGCAAACTAGACTGTCTAAAACTGTTTTGACTTAGACTGCAGATCGTTGGAGAAACAACAATACATAGCAGAATGATGATAAAATGTGTTGTACGTTATATATCAACGTTAAAAAAAATATTTTTCGCTTGGAGAAACCTTTGTTGGAGTACGAGATAAAACCGTTTTCAATAGATGTATGAAGGTGTCTATGTGTAAAGTAGATGTGTTTGTGTATACGTGAAGTTAGCATTAGTTTTCAAAGTTCTCGAGTTTCAACATGTTTTCACTTGAAAATTTATGTTCACTAGAACATTCACAGAAGTTCAACTTTCCAAAGTACATATTCTGTTTATCTATTTCCATATTAAAGGGGAAATTTTCATATTATTCAAATACATATCACATACTATATATGTATATTTTAGCACAAGAATATTTTATTTCCCCTTTTTCTATTTTCCTTACGCAAATGAAACAATGCTATGGAAACGATTCTTAGAATTTTCGTTGCTACTGTGTAACAAGTTTTCATGTTTTTGCATACCAACACCATCTTCATTTTTAGACAACTGGTTTCCTGTTTTCTTTGAAACGAAATTGAATTTTAATAAAATGCGATGTTACCAATTTTTCTTCATTCCTATTGATTTTTTTTTTTTTTTTTTTTTACTTTTTTTCAAATGAATTAGGAGTTTGGTTTGTACGACGTATGATATTTTCTCAATTATTATAGTATTGAAACCGGAAGCCACAGTGGATTTGAACTACGCCCGGTTTCAGTAGAAAGATTAGAGTGGAGATGGAAAAAATATTTTTGGAAGTCTTAATATATTGCAGAAAACAGCTTCTTGCTATTTTTTTTACCATTTTTGAATCAAAAGAAAAGGAAATTGTCTTACTTGTTCCCTCCAAACTTTGCGTCGCTGGGTATCACCTTCTATTTTAACCCCCTATTTAAACTTGAAGTGTCAGAAATAAACCACTTCCGATTTTGACGTTCATCACTATACAATAACAAGAATTTTAGAAATGATAAAAAAGGATCAAAAGATTACAATTTTGGCAAAGAATTTTAGGAATGATCAAAAAAATCAGAAGATTGCGATCTTCGCCAATAATTAGTTTTTGGATCAGGGAACACAAAATTTTTGAATGGCCTCTAAATCGAGATGTATCTTTTACGGAATAAGCACATCATACTGAGTTAAGTGATAGTTTAATTTTGGCTACAGTGTATGTAGTTCTCCAGATATAAGGCGTACAAGAAAAATTTTTGATTGAAATATATTAGAGTTTTTTTGGATCAGGGGCCACAAAATTTTTGAACGGCGGCCCGAGTTTTCGTATTTTTTTATTTTTTTATTTTTTTAGGGAATAAGCACATCATACTGAGTTAGCTGATAGTTTGGGTTTGGCTACACTATATGTACCTAGGTAGTTCTCCAGATATAAGGCCTACAAGAAAATTTTTGCCTGAAATAGATTGGATCTTTTTATTTTCTTTCTTTCTTTTTCTTTCTTTTTTCATTTTTGTTGTTGTTGTTGTTGTTGTTAAGTGATGCTCAAAATATTTGTGAAGTTGCAAAACAATCCTATGGAGGATCAGAGAGCAGAGTTGTCTTCAACATTGGAAGGCGGGCAGATTTGAGGCTTACTCTGGGAACACATCAATTTCATCTTACTTTCCTTTGTGGCAATCGGACACAAATCATGACTTTTTTCAAAAAAAAAAAAAAAAAAAAAAATCAAATCGAATTATTGGAGGGAACATTCCCCCCAGTTCCAAGAGTTGATGGGAACATGTCCCCCTCATCCCCCCGGGATTTGCGCCAGTGGTGATACTCTTGGAAGCTAAATCCATTTCAAGGAAACCACCTTTCGTTATCTCTTATTGTTTCTGCTCTAGATAGACCAATCAAGGGGGCTCGCTGCATATACTCTTCTATATGTGCTTACCACACATCGACCGTTTCAAGTCGATGTGTATTCGTCTTATCTGCGACACCATTTGCAGAAACTTCCTGTGCAATATAAACGAAAACATTTTGCCAATTATTTGGTTGTCTTAGTTTCATAACCTAGTATGTACTTTTCTTAACTGTGAATTGTTATCTATCTTTTCACCAACATGTTTTGTCTCGGCTGAATAACAGACCAATGTGATGAATATAAACTCTTTGCAATAATGTGGTCGTCTTAACTTCATAACACTTATGTTTACTATTCATAATTGTCATTTGTTCCTTTTTTCTTTATTTTTTATTTTTAATTTTTATTTTTTAAAAATTAATTTTATTTTTTTCTTTTAATTTGTTCCAATTTACCTTTCTATATAGTCTTTTTCCACCACATTGTTTCTGTATTACTTTCGTAACTGCCTAATGTAACTCTAATTAAATTGTCAATAAAGCCTTTTAAAAAAAAAGGAGCACGGTAGCTCAGTGGTAGAGTGCTTACCTCTGGTGCGTGGGGTCTCTGGTTCAATCCCGACCAAGTAAGTTTGCGGCAGACAACATCGTGTTCGTGAGTTTATATTTTCTAAGTCATAAATTGCATGTTCTTTAAAATACTTCAATAATATGGTGTTAGTAAAGGCAGTATACTTAAAAAAATACATATTCATACGTACTTGTATGCAACTGACTAGTACGAAATTGAAAGAAAGGGAACGAACTTTCTTTGGTATTCTCGTAACTGTGTTAAATTATTAATACAACATAGTGCTTTATTTATTTCATTGCTGCATCTAACAACACAATAAGCTATTATTATTATTATTATTATTATTATTATTATTATTATTATTATTATTATTATTATTATTATTATTATTATTATTATTATTATTAATAATAATAATAATAGTAAATTTCACACACATGTATTAATAAGATAAAGTAATCAACCACTAATTTGAGGAACAGTGAGAAATTTTGAAACTGATAGATTGTTATTTAATTTTTGGATGAAATCATTTAAATGGATAGCGTATTATAGTTCACTTTATATGCTTTTCCTAGCAAGCAAAAATTTAAAGAAATTGCAAAGAAAAAAAGAAAAAAAAGAAAAAGAAAAGAAAAAGAAAGAAAAGAAATATCTTCTATTCTTGTAATATAACGTTTCAATGTTAATGTGTGATATTTAAAGTGTAGTAGGCCTACATATTACCAAACGTAACATCAAGTGAGAATATCACATATAATAATGTCAATACAAACGGTTATCTCCTGGATTCTTCTAAATGTTAGTAATTTTATTGTTTCTACCTCTTTATCTTGGTGCGAACATAAAATGTTGTGTATGCAAATTATCCATCTATCTCGATATATCATACAAATTGACTTAATGAGTAACTTCCGTGTTGTTACTAATACACCGAATTAAGTACCGGTATATAAAGAATATTGAAAAAATAAATTTATGATATATCAATTAATTTTGTTTTATAAAGTAAGGAAACTAAAAAAAAAAAAAAAAAGAAATAAAACAGAATAGAGTTCACGGCCTATGGTGTCTGTGTGTGAGTGTGTGGTGGGCTAGAAACTAATTGTAATAATCACACACAGTATTATACAAATTGTGGAATTATTCTCCGATTTCTCAATAATGGATGATATTAGTCAAAGTTCCCTATTATGTAGTGTGTGTTCATTAACACTCTTTATACTAGTTTCTTCCATATTACAACTGTACATGATGTTAACCTCTTCACGGATATGGCATCAAATGATGCCCAATTTTTATCGGGAAAATGATCCGAATTCTTTTTTTTTTTCACGAAGAAGAGTGCGAACTGAAGGTAAGTAAAAACAAGTGTTTCAGAATATCATTTTTACTTACCTTCAGTTTGCACTCTTCTTTGAAAAAAAAAAAAAAAAAAAGGATATTTTCCCGATAAATACGTGGCATCATTTGATGACATGTCCGTGAAGAGGTTAAAGCGTAAATTTGAGACAACATGCAATAAATATGAAACAGGAAAAAAGGACTATAGTACATGCCAAGGATGTTATAAAACACAAGATCTGCCCATATGCATCTTCATCCTATTAACTCAATGAAGTCAAAAACAACAACAGAACATCGGCACGTCTGATTGGCTACTCTCGTTTCCGCTATGAATGCTGGCTCGAAACATTTCGATCTTATTAGGCGAAACTGGCAAAGTGGGGGTGGCGAAACTGTGACGTATGGATTCACGATTTTGTTGTATAGACAGATCCTCTATTTTGTAATATCCTTGGTACATGCACTTTTTTCTTCAAAACCAACTACTTGTATTTAACTTTTTAAATGTGACGTAAATTTCTATATATTCGTGGACCGTAACGAGGAGCTTTTAGTATTATTAAAGTACCATAAATTATTATTGTCACAAATGACACTTTTTCACAGCGGTTTATCCAAATGTTTTTCTTTTTTTAAAATCAGTTTAAAGTGACGCAGTTACCATCATTACCACAATAGAATAAAATTATGAGAAATACGGTTTTAAGTCCTGTTCAAACACAAACTAAGGAAACCATGCGCGAAGGTGTTGCTCATCGCTTCCCATATGAGATTATGCTTATATATTAGAGGTAGATGCAATTTTCGCAACAATAAAACTGCAAAAGTTATTGTTATATTGCACCGATTTAATACAACAACACAATGTGAGAATAAATGTGTCTGACGAACTGATAACAATGCGTTTCGTAATGCTGCTATGTACACACTGGTCTCCACGCGAAACCATATGAAAGTTGGGAAAACCCTATTCAACCTGTCAAGATTTGGCCTCTTTTATATTACGCACAAACAGCTTACAGGAACCAGCTTAACTTCTTTTGTATAAACTTGGGTCACGGGGAGAACTGAAGCCGGATGTCAAAGGGGTGCAATCGACGTGCGTATGGTCCAGAGAATGAAGTATATATGTCTACGTAGGGGTGGTTTTACTAAGGGGAAGGGCGGTTGATTTGGGCTTTTGTGCTATTCTGTACCACGTGCCATCTGTCTGCAGCCTGTGTCCGATGGGTAGGGAGATCAGAGTTTCTGATGTCTGGATCGGTATCTTTCAGGTTCCCGATTTTAATAATGGGAAAGGTTCGTTCTTATAGATAATTTTAAAAGTTAGATATGATAGCCGCGTATAACTTACAAAATTATAATATTTAAACCGAAAATTGGCATTTATAGTGCATTTTCTCTTCAGATATCGTAACAAAATTCATATTATTGTCAAAAACACATAATTTCATCATTCTAAACTCCACTAAGACACTCAAAACGATTCTAAAAATTATTTTTCATAATCAGTACTTTTTAACGATTTTTATCAAAATGAATTTAAAGAAACACGTCTGCCTTCAGAAATAGTCTTCAATTACATCTTCCAATTACATTTTGGAGAATTAGATTGGTGCATGGAGTCCATGGTTTGATCTCAACTCGCTCCAAGTTGGCTTTGTGGTGGACAAACACTATGTGCGAGGAATTTCTCGGATTTCCTTCCACTTTCTTTATTCCACATTTCATACATTAAAATCATCGCCGCCTTCCTTAGCCTCGGTGCAAGTAAAGGTGAGACGTTAAACTACGCATTTAATTATTTTCACTCCCATACATACATATATATATATATATATATATATATATATATATATATATATATATATATATATATATATATATATATATTGCAAAAATCAGGAAAACATTTTATTAAATAATTCTTGTACAATAATAATAAAAATAATTTTTATGTTATTATGTAAACTCACAGTACTCTATTTTATTGAAAATCTGAGAACAACTGCTTCAACATTTCTGGGAAAATATAAAAAAATATTTAACATTTTTTTGGCATTTACTAAAAAGGAAAGGCAGCTGAAATTCGTATCTATAGTAAACAGTATTGTAATCTACGCACTAATGATACAAAAATTAAAATATTCTCAGTGTATCTTCTCATTTTAGGTTTCAGAAAAGGAAGGCAAACATTGAACTTAAATCAACAGAGTGTTTTATAATATTTTAATTGGTTTTAAATTAGTATTTATTGTTAACTAGCAGCGTTCACCCCGCTTCGCTGCGGTCACCCCGGAACGCAATAAACTTTGTTACTTAGATAATTTTTACTTTTTCGCTTTCAAATTGCAAGCGCCTGTCATTTATGTTAACCCGCCGAGTCACGTGGTCATGCGGGTTGCATATACATACGTTTATTTTTACCTATGATGAACTATGGAGACTTGAATGGTCCATTATCTCAAGACACTGGTAATTAAAAATTAAAGTGATATGATAAAAACCATCTAGGGTCCAAATCCTAACAACCCCCCAAAAATGAAAGAAATCGGTTCAGCCGTATTAGCGTGATGAGTTCACAAAGGATTTGTGCGTTCTCTTTTATATATATAGATTATTATATAAATATTTGACTTAAAAACTAATTCAATACAGTTTCTTTCTTTGAATGATAAATTGGCTTACCATGGTGAAAACTAGTAAATTAAAGTGTTTGATATTTATAATTTGTACTATTATTCCAATGTTGATGTTTGTTGTTAAGTGATATTTAGGACTATTTTTACCATTTAGTTCGACGTATTTTTTAAATGACCTTTGTGTTTATTAACTTGAAGGGTGCTTTTATATTAATTTAAAATTAAATTATAATCGGGGATTATAGACAATATGTTAATCTGTTGAGTTATAAACATTCTTTTAAAACTAAATTAATAATATTTTACAAAGTGTTTAGTTAGTGTTATAATTTTTATTTTAGACATGAGTAAGTATTAGTATATTGAAAACATATATTTGAGTCATGTTATTGTGTATCATTAACTCACTATAACAATATAGATATATAATTAACTCACGATATCATTCTGAATATTGTTAACTCACTACAGCATTCTGGATATCATTAACTCACTATAACATTATGGATATCATTAACTCACTATAAGATTCTGCGTATCATTAACTCACTATAACATTCTGGATATCATTAACTCACTATAATATTCTGGATATCATTAACTCACTACAACATTCTGGATATCATTAACTCACTATAACATTCTACAGTTGAGCTGCAGAGCTAATATTTTGGCTGTTTTTGGGTCGGTGGGTCTTTTCGGGTCATCCGGGCCTGAGAAGCAAGGTTCAGACCCAGGTGACCCGTACAAAAGTCCAGGTGACCCAAGTGACACGTGACCTATTTCCACTTCTGTCGCGTACTGTACTGGGTCTTGGGTTCTAAAGGGTTAAAAGAGCATAAAAACACTATATTGGCCTTACTAGTTGTAAGACAGGAAACTGCATCAACTGGAGAAGACGGAGCAGAGAAATCTGAGCAAGTGACATCTTTGTATTCCTAAGTTGTATCATTACTAAAGATGTACTGTATATTGTGTGAACGAGAAATTGAAGCAAGGATAACAACGGTTGTGACCTTTTAATAAGTCCCTTAATAAGAAGTAAAAAAAAAAAAAAAAATCTATCGAGTTTTCAGAACAGGGCTGAAGCACAGCTAGTGTGGACGAACGATAAGACAAAGAGCACACGAAATGTTAGTATGGAAAAGAAAGGAGAGTATTTGATATGGTTAACGATGAAAAATTATGAAGAGGTGTTGCAAATAGGAGAAAGCGAAGAAAAATATTGAAGATAATTATAAAAAGAAATATGTTTATACGAAATATTTAAAGAATATGACATGAGATGTAGAAATAAAAGAAAATAATGAAAAGAAAAGAAGTGATGATGAATTGAGTTAATAAATAATGTTCTTCATGCATATGAAACTTATAATTTCGGTTCATATAACTTGACAGTGATGGTAAATCTACAGCTTAAGGAACATTCAAATCAGTGTTCGTAGATCTCCTAAAGGAAATTTCTCTCACTTGACACAAATTTACCCCCCCCCCTTTTTTAACCTAATTTTCCCTTGTTTGTGTGTCCAATTCACATGACAGAAGTTTGTGATGAGATTAATTTAGCTATAAAGGAAGTGTCAACAACTTTTGTTTTTCTGCTTCTTTTTTTTAAACTTTTTATTCACCTTTTTTACAAAAGAAATACAAATACAAGTGGCGAACAAGGGTGCAAATTATGCTACTTTGAACATTCACACACACAAACTCTTGGTATTTTACTAGTTTATTTCTGAAGAACAAAGAAAAATTTAAGCGTTTATATTGGCCAATCAAACAGTGCTTGGATTTCACGTTTGATTGAAAAAATCCCTTTTTTCCCGTTTTGCTAAATTTACCTACGAAATTTCCCTAGATTAGGGAAATTTCTCTCAACTACAAACACTGATCCAAATAGCTGCAAAGAAAAAAACGTCGTATATACGATAAAATTTAATTCATATATTTCCTTTATACAAATAAAATTTAACATTCTCGTTTTTTTTTTTTTTTTCCTAAGTGAAAATGATAAACAAGTTTAGATAATTATTTAGCCACAAGTATAGTTATAGCACAGGCATGTCATAAAAGTAAATTTCAAAGATTAAATTGTCCATCCTGAAATCAAAGATATGACGAGTGAAATATTTGTTTGTTTGAAACAAGGAGAAATAAACTATACTCCACATTATCGATTTGTTCATTTTTGTTTTTCGATATGCACATATAATTCTGTTAAAATTGCAGTGGGTGAAGTTGTATTTTGTCTGGAAATTTTAATTAATACCCACTTCATGTCCATAAGGAAAAAGAAATTAAAAAAACAGAGGACAATAGTGAATACATATAGGACCTTTAAATTAATTTGCATGATACAACTGAAAAGCATAGACTAAAATTGGTAAAAGAAAATATTAGCAATAAAAAATAGCACAAGGGTGAATCGTTAGTAAGTTGAAAATTAAATTAGCTATGTACAAAATGGGTCCTTTCCGCCCATTTTGACCTATATTGTTGTATTATAGAGGATCAACCTCAAGAGAAATTATGTTGTAGTGGATTAATTGTACTTACAGTTCTTTTATATATTAACAACCTATGTTTAAGCTCTGAACAAAAATTGCTTTATACAATTCTCGTTGAACTAGAAGTCAGTCTACTGGAATTTTCCTCTGTTCCATACCAGTTTCCAAACTCAATTTGGTTTTTTGATCGTTGTTCATTTTTATCCCTCTATTTTCTAGCAGAATACAGCTTTGTGTAATAAATTCTTTTGAGCAATGAATGTTCGTTAGCTAAACAAGCTGAATTTTAAAAGCACGGTGTATAGGTATATGGAGTGCTTACAGGAAAATTTAGAAAAACTATGACTGGACATTAAATCAATAATTAATGAAAAGTTAAGCCCAGTACCAGGAAATTACTCTAGAAAAATCACCAATATACATACTAGTTCAGCGTTCAAGTTATATATATATATACTATATGTATATATATATAGCGTCTTCTAAAATAGTTACATCGATTCTATCCAGATGGCGTACGCGCCTTTTGGTGTGGGAGACCTGGGTTCGATTCTCGGCGGGCGGGAGCTCACGTGGTTCGAATTCCACGTTAATCAATTGGTCCACGTCTCATATAGCCTCGCTGCTGAAAGGTACGCTAAACTAAAAAATGAACTCTATCCAGATGGCAATTAAAGTAGATAGACGTTGACACTGGAACCATCTATTAGTGTGACAATTGATGTAACAACTCCCTTGATTAGTTTAACAAAATACTTCTTTTATTTAAGCTTTAACATAATACGTCAAACTCACCAAAATTCACCAATAGAAATTAATAAATAATTAAGTAAAACTGCAGACAGCATGTTTGGATAAACAAAACAACAATTGAAAACAAAATATAAAACAATTCATAAAAGCATAATTTAAAAATAAAGTTCAAACAAATGAGTGTCGTTTCATGCTGTGAATCTACGGTACCTATTCTTGAGATGCAGAATTCATATCAAAAAACAATTTATTAGAATAATGTTAGTGGACTTTATAAGATTGTAATGTTATTAGTATCATCCTAGTAAGCTTTATAAGATTGTAATGTTATTAGGATCACGCTAGTGGGCACTATAAGATTGTAATGTTATTAGTATCACCCTAGTAAGCTTTATAAGATTGTAATGTTATTAGGATTACGCTAGTAAGCCTTATAAGATTGCAATGTTATTAAGATCATGCTAATGGGCCTTATAAATCGTAATATTATTAGGATCACGCTAGTGGGCTTTATAAGATTTTAATGATATTACGATTCTCGCTAGTGGGCCTTATAAGATTGTCATGTTATTAGAATAATGCTGGTAGCCCTTATAAGATTGTAATGTTAATAGAATAACGCTGGTGGACCTTATAAGTTTGTAGTGTTATTAGAATAACGCTAGTGAAAGATTGTAATGTTATTAGAATAACGCTAATGGACTTTATAAGATTATAATGGTATTAGAATAACTCTAGTGAACCTTATAAGAGTGTAATGGTATTAGAATAACGTTAGTGGATTTTATAAGATTGCTATGTTATTAGAATAATGCTGGTAGCTCTTATAAGATTGTAATGTTATTAGAATAACGCTGGTGGACCTTATGAGTTTGTAGTGTTATTAGAATAACGCTAGTGAAAGATTGTAATGTTATTAGAATAACACTAATGGACTTTATAAGATTATAATGGTATTAGAATAACTCTAGTGAACCTTATAAGATTGTAATGGTATTAAAATAACTCTAGTGAACCTTATAAGATTGTAATGGTATTAGAATAACGCTAGTGGATTTTATAAGATTGTAATGTTAGTAGCCTACACCCGTCCGCTCGTTATTCCACACAGTAACTCTTGAACGAAAGCGAATGTTTGAATTTATTTTTTAAGTACACAGCTAGAGCGATTATCTCTGGCAAGTTTGTTGTTAATGGAGTGAATCCGTTAACTTATTAACGGATAACGGCGACATTAACGGTGGTTATTCATACCCCCATATACAATAAAAGGAAATGGTTGCTGAGGTTAGAATATTTTGATATTAAAAAGAAAAATTTTTTGGCTTTAATAGATTTTTATGGTTAAACTTAAAAATATATGTATTGGTGAGGTTAAACCCTTACATATTTGGAGTGTGAGAGTAATGATGAAAATTTTCCGTTTCAAAGAAATCTGTTTCACTTGTTCCTCCATTGTTGTTGTATTGTAACCTGTATTTGTAATAGAAGTCCCATGAAAGAATATATACATAAAATGTTTTTAAAAATCTAACTTTTTTATTTCCGGAAAAATATGTTCGAATAATTTTCCCCTAGAATTAATTCTTGAACACAGAAAATTAAGAGTATCAACGTGAGTTTTCTCGGGATTCTTCCGTTTCCTCTGCCTCGCTTCATTTCACCTTTTCATTCATTCTCGTCATTATTGTTTAGCTTAACCTCGATGTATAATCATGTGACGTTAAACTAGGGATTTTATTTCATTTCAATGGTCATTGGCGCTACTTTAAAGTTATCTTAATAGAATAAAATTTGTTCAAAGCGGAATCGCAAGGAACCAAACTATTTTTCCAAATTGGACAAGTTTCCTCATTATACAAAACTACATACAAAGGTTACTACTTGAAAATGTGTTCTAATTTTAAGTACATACCTACAGGCAGCGGAACTTCTTCCCCCACCTCCAAAAAATATGTACGGCGTCCCCCAGTTCCTAAAAAATACAATGGCCAAAGATAAGAAGGGTGACGTCGTGACGTCATGCCGCTACCTAGCGTCCCCCTACCTTTTCAGACCCACTTTCACCCCCTGCCTACAGACATATCTCCTCTTTAGGAGATTTTCGATAATTGCATTCTTACACTGATGCATGTTGTAAAATTCAACAGTAAAATTACCAATCACATAATTACTTGTTACTCTTGTGCAGTGAATTTTATACTGCACTTTTTACTGCAGTATACTACCATATACTACATCAAACTATACTGTAGTACATTTTTGTGTTTATTATGTACCATTACCTGCCAAATAAGAATTAGCCTATTAACTCACTTTTCAAAGGTCTAACAAGGAAACTTGCTTTCACTTTTTCCTGTACATATTTTTTTTTTTTTTTTGAATACAGTCCTTAATTAAATATAGATATTCAAGAAAATGTGATGGTCTGAATGAGCTCAATTAAAACATTTATATTCTAAATGGCCATTCATCCATTTTTTTTATCTTTCCGTTTTAGCACTTCATACACGAGAAGAAAAAAAGTAGGTGCGTTCGTAAAAAAACGTAGGTTACATGCGTAAATCCTGTAGTTTTGGGACTTAACGTACAACTATAAGTGGCCTACTGCAGCAACGTATAACTGGAAACATATGTTTTAAAGTACTTTCCATATAAGTGTTCCATAGTACTTTCCATATAAGTGTTCCATAGTACTTTCCATATAAGTGTTCCATAGTACTTTCCATATAAGTGTTCCATAGTACTTTCCATATAAGTGTTCCATAGTACTTTCCATATAAGTGTTCCATAGTACTTTCCATATAAGTGTTCCATCTTAACGTACTTTCCGTACAAAAGAAAGAACTGTATATGTGTGGTAAGGATCTCACATACAGATGGACGTATATAACATATAGCTGACTTATATAACATACGTACACGTATGTAACATGCGCAAGAGTGTTATGTCAGACATCCCGTAGCAACATGATGTAACACATAAGTGGAAAAAAAAGGGAAGTACGTATACAGAGTGGCCCAAAAGTAGGTATACAGACCTACATATATATAAAATATACAGGACTGTATACCTACTTTTGGACCACTCTGTATAGTATATGGATAACACATGCTCCGTAAAAGATTTCCGTAGTAAACATAAGGATTCCGTATATTTGTACAATATACCGCTGTTCGTATAACGGATTTTTCTCAGTGTGGTTTTGCTCTTACCCACACTTAAAACGCGTCATTATTTCTAGTACTTAAATCGCGTGCAGAGAGCTTTGTCTATCACTAGTTTCGATTCGATTTAGTCATGATGTTCACTGTTAAAAACTTTGAGAACGAAGTGGTTTCGTTAAGACGTGAAAATGTCAATGGGTTATGTTGTTTGGTCAGTAGAACTAACTGAAATATTTTCGAATTGTTTAATTTAAGTATGTCAATTCTTCACACCAAACTCTTGGCTTAGAGTGTTATACCCTCAGAATAGGTTGCCAAGGAAACGTTATGCACATCTTCTCAAAAGATTATACAAAGTTACCCGTTAACAGTCCGGAACGAACGAAAACATCAGTGGCAGACCTAGAAGGTAAATCTAGTGGGGTAAGGGACAGCCAGAGCCCAGACTATGATATGTATATTATGAGTTTACAAATTTTTATGGGCTCTGCAGAAGTTTCATATTTAACTTTCTCCCGATAGATATTATGGCTAGGTTGGACGTTGACATTGTGGACCTCAAGTATTGTTTCACACATTGCATAATAGAAAAACTACAACTAAAACTATATCTAATGTTTTTAAAGCAATCCCATCAGGAAGTCGCGATCGGAAAGAGGGATTGCCGCCGTCGAAGGTGGCAGGCCGCCGGAGGCTGCCGGCACCCGTCCGCGGCGGAACGATGATCTACTTGTTCAAAGTTGCCGGCCTTTCACCGAGGCGGCAAGCGGTCGAAAATCGTAAAATAAAATGCCATTTGCCGACTGTCAGAGTCGGCACAAAAACAGTCGGAAAGGCCTCTTTCCGACCCCCTGCCGACTCCTTATGTCGGCCTCTTTTCGACGGCGGCGCCGACGCGTTTAATACTCATTTCCGGCTGTTTACCGACTGCTCGGCAAGGCAACTATTCGTCGCGATCGAAAATCGCGCGGAAAGACGCCGGTGTCCGGCGCGGGCAATCCGACCGCGGCATCTGGTCGGCATGGACAAATTGTCCGACCGTAGGCGGCACAATCCTGATGGGGAATAAAGAATAAAAGGCAACATTTACTATAAACTTTGAAAATATATATCAATACAGTAATAACTTCAATTATTTTTGTCAGTCAAAACCCTGGTGGCCTAGGCCCCAGGCTCCAAGCTAGACCGCCACTGGAAAACATGAAAGCGGTATATACTAAAATAATTTTCTTCACAGTGGATTATTCTGAAAATATTTCCGCATTATACACGTAGTTCCTTGTGAATTCTTCAATTATTGCTTTCCTTTTCCGAGTTTGATAGATTTCGTATTGTGCAAGAAAAAATGGTATAACCTTTTCTCTGGTTGTTGCCATGGAATTTGTTCACAATGGACAATTTTCGGCCATATTCACGTTCCGGCATTAACAAGTTTTACTGTACATTTTGTACTTAAAAACAGTATATTTCTGCGTGTTGTCGAAAAAGAGCAATCGAAAGGAATTCACGGAGCGTGAAGCACATCACACTGAACTCAACGCACACAACTAAGAGACATACAACAGACAACACGCATTTTCTCACTCACGCACGCATACACACACCCACACACACACACACACACACACACATGTTCATGAAACAGAACAGGAAAGACGTGAGCGGAAAGAAGCCAGAAAACCGCAGAAGCTTCTGAAATAGTATCCTCCTTTTTCCCGCCTCCCGTATAAAAATAAGAACCAAATCAAAAGCGAGAAAAATAAGAAAAAATGCATTACTGTGAAGGAAGCGGATATGGGAAGAG
>NW_027656590.1:0-78245 GCF_964235325.1 Thermobia domestica
CTGGTCTACCACGACAAAGGCGCGTATGCTAACCGCTTAGCCACGACGGAGCTCAAATATTGAATATTAATCATATAGACATATGAAGCTGTTAAAATGAATTAGAAATAGTGTGGTGTCTCTTGTGAATGTGGAAAGATTCATACTATAGCATGGGCAGTTGCAAAATACAGAAATTTGGCCCAAAATGTCTATGGAGAAGCTAGAGTCTAGTGAAGGATAGAGAAAAAAAATTAGCAGCAATTTATGAGAAGAGAAACAAGTTGTAATTGATGTCAATATATTTCCTAATTTGAAATTAGCACCTTCATTAGTGACGCATATCAGTACGCCATGATGCTTGCGTCAGCATTTCCTTAGTTCCCTTAAAGAATCCACTGCTGTTCTTCCTCGGTATTGCGACAAGAGTATCTCTGTCACCACCTGCTACTGTTGCAGAGTAAAAAATATTATTTATTGTATGGTACTACTTGACAACTTGACATGAAGAGATGACAGTACTTCACTTGCAGCTGCCTGTGTGTGTGACACAGCATAGTCTGCATATAGGGGTGGACTCACTGGGGTTTAGCCTGGTCCACATCCGCCCTCCTCCCATTTCCTAACTCGACATACATTTCTACACTTTCTCAGCTAAATATTCTTGTTTAACAGGGAAATGATTGATGTAGCATAAAAATTTGATCTTACTCTTCATCTACACTGTTTTTCCTCTAAAAACAATCTAGTTCTATCATGTTTTCTGAAAATATAGGGGGAAGTATTTTACAATTATTTTCGTCGATTCGGGTGCAGAGTAATACCTGTTCAATACTATACAGCTGTAGTGGCTCGTAAAATTGAAACCCTCTTAACGAAAATTTCTGGATACGATCCTGCCTGCATAGCATGGTGCTTCACTGCTATGAGAATCAAAGTACACGTGTTATTTGCTCGAAATATTTAGGCATAAGACCGTGTAGATCTAGACAGTAATTACGAACAAAATAGTGACTCTAAGATTTGATCTAATTTAGTTCATACTATTTGGGAAAGATATACAAACTTCAGATAATACATTTTTCATTTTCTAAAGATGTGAACATTCTTGAAAAGGGAACTATGTCCTTCATTTCATTTCAATCCAAATTACAATGTTTGATAAAATGCATGACAAGTGTCTGTACTCGTGTAAATAATTGTCTTTATTATACAAAAAAAATCTGCTTGGAAATATACATTAATAATTTTTGGTATGTTAATGTTGAAAATCTAGTATTTAGAGCCAGGGCAGTTAATTAGTACCCTGAACGGACGCTAGAGTAACACTACAGAAAGATACATTAGAATACATGTTCAATGCTATATATTATTCAATATCGTTTAAAAAATGTTTTTTTTTTCAAAAATATAGTACGCAACACATATCATATGGTAGCAGCAAAATATAATATGTGCATTCATTATATTTATCTGATCGTAATAATTAATATATGGATGGGAAATAATCGACTTATTTTATCAAGAGTGCTGTCAATGATCTGAACTCCAATGTTACGCTGGAACTTTTCATGAAACGTATAGCCTACTTTTAAAATATACTAAAATGTGTTTCAGGCAACCTCGATAGGAAACTCCCCAACTCCCACCACTCTCCACTAGGAAGGGGAAATCCAATCTTTCACCTTCACAGAGAGGGAAGCTTTTCTAATAAATAGAATGGTGTAAATTCTAAATTCGTATGTCAATTCGCTCGCACCTGATGTTGAGAAAGCACTGCTGTTCCTTTCAGCTATCAACCCCGAGTAACAATTACTGTTTCTAATTTTTGTCCTGTAGAAAAGTATTCCATATTATTTATGTACTAAACTTTACCTTACTGTAAAACATGTTATTGTCTCAACAAATATCGAAGACTATAAAATCAATAAGAGCTCAATCCGCCCATTCTTTTGTATAAGTGAGGAAATTGATCCCTAACACGAATACAAGAACGGGAACTGAGGGATTTCGAAAATAAGTCGATAAAAATATTTGGAGCGAAAGTGGGAATCATTCAAGTAAATTAAAAAAAAAACTAGACAAGCTTCTATTTCACAACAACTACAGGTCAATGAGTGTTATAGAAATAGTAAAGTTAATACGTATAAGATAAGCATGACACTTTGCCGGTATGGGAAATAAGCACTAAGTAACCAAGTCCTATTGAAAAAGTCAAAGAGAGGCTATTAGGTGGGGAAAGGAGAAGAATTGCAAACAACGTAAAGAAGGATCTTTCCAGGATTGTTGATAATAAACACGGTACATTGACTTTTCACAGGTTAAAATCTAATGGAAAAGTTTGTGTCTGCTGCGATGAGTTTTGAGCTCTTTAAGCGAAAGCGTTTGTTATTTTTGTATAATCGAATCAACTCGTATTTATCGTTACTCTTTCTTTCTTATAGCTAATAAACTCTTGTTACAACATTAGACTGCCTTGAAGGTCATAAGCGTCTCTGTCTTTCAAGCTATGTACTGCAAATGTTTTTCCTATTGATAGAGTCCGATAACAGTTCTAACCAGGAGTAAAAGGGGATGTTGAAAGGTAGGGGAACGGTAGGTTGCGGCATGATATCACGAAATTGCCAAGCCTATCTTTGCCTACTGTAATTTCTTAGGAACTGGAGGGTTGCCGTACAGATTTCTTGGAGATGGGGGACGGCATTCCCTGCGCTTTTATCCCTGGTTCTAACACAATAAAAGTCATTTTTCTGCAGGAGAGGCTCAGCAGACAAACATTATTATTGGAATAGTAGTCTGTTATCAAGGTATACATACATACATACATACATACATACACACACACACATATATATATATACATATACACACACACATATCGGTAGAAGGAATAATATTTTTTTTTTCACAGTTCGGCTCGCTTCGATCATGACAACATTTGCAGAAAACATTCCCAATATTGACAGGTTACTTTTCAAATATAATTTATAATTTTACTATTGCAGGGTTGCCAGTAAAAATAAAAAAAAATCGGATTTTCCCCTAAAAAAGGGATATTTTCGAATATGTGGGTATATAATTTCCCAACGGTACCGGTTACCGGAACGATTGTTACATTTTCGCAAAGTACGGCCATCGACGAATAGAAAGAGGTATAATAAGTTCCGCAACGATAAATAGGGACGTAATTAGATGTTTCTGAGTAAAACCTAACAAAATAAATGTGTAAAACATGAATTTTTAAAGGTGAATTCCACATTTACTGGCAACCCTGAGCTACCAGTTAATATTGAGTATGATATTCGTGTTCAGCGCCTCGAAATCTATAAAGATTAGCTACTTTCGTTTCTGTAAAAAATAAAAAGTGAAAATTTGTTGACCATTGTAATATAAATGCTTGAAGATGGAGGTATATAGTATAGCCTACACGTGTATGGAAGAGTACTTATAACACAATATAACAAAAATATTCTGAAGAGTTGCCATTTTCTCTACTAGCTAGAGCGCTGAATTGAAAACTGAAAGAATACAAAGAAATTTGTTTCATTCCTTACCAAAATGTCTTTTATTTGTTAAACCTAAATTAACGCTAAGTTACAAAAGTATGATTTTAATTCCGCACTCTAAGTGTTCTTGCACTACCATCTTGTGAGAGGGTAAAGTTCTTTGTTTAGAGGGAAAGCCTCTTGATATTTTATAGGAAAATAGGTATGACACTTGCATATAAATTGAATGGTGTAGAAGTGGTCCAGGGTTCAATTTCTAGGAGTAGAGTGTGACAATGATTTGGCTGTCACCTTAAAATTGTAGACAAGCGTGTCATCAACAATAAATGTCAATAAATATACTAACAAATCAGGTACACTTTGTGATAATTTAAAATTATAATGGATTATTAATATTGGCAATTTCTTTTTGTAAATAACATATGATTCAAATCCCATGTTGAGTATTAAGTGCACATCTCATATAACCTCTCTGCTGAAAGGGACGCTACACTCAAATCAAATAAACATCTTATTTTTTGTTGTCAACAATGATTTATTTTAGCATTTAAGACATTTCAAAGACACAAAAGGTATCATAATAGTTATAAACTACGTTAGAGATTTTTTCATTCAACCTTTAAAAAGCTATTGAAGTATTCGAAATTTCATAGCACGACTTTGTACACGCTTCAGATTTTCTCATCTTTGTCAAATATGCCAAATCGGGAAATTTTGAGCCCTAACTCTTCGTTTGAAATCACAACCACTCTTCTTACTGAAATTGATATATGTAGATATCTTGTATTTAATGTTAAATTCAACAATTTGCAAGTTTATCTCAGTTTCACATCGTTCAACGAAACTCTTGTTTTGGTTCAATATGACAAATTAAAAAAAATGACCCTCTCTGTTACATATGATTTTACATAGAAGAAGACGTAAAAAACAATTCTGGCAGTAGTCCGTTTAGTGATTTCTTTTAGTATTATCGATCACTAGAACGTAGCAACAACATAGTTTAAAGTAATGGGAATGAAGGAAAAAAGACAATAGCAGAAAGCAATTATCGATTATAAGTTAATCTTGTGATTGAAGGGTTTATATGTATTGATAAACCCAGCATGTTCTTCTTTGTTATTGAACTAGATTTGCGTAATGTCCTGTAGTCAGGGGTAAAAGTGGATTTGAAAAGGTAGGGGACGCATGGCTTCACGTCGTCCAACGTGCCTATCTTTGCTTATTACAATATTTTAGGAACTGCGAGGATATTATAGTTATCTTTTTGAAAATGGGGCCACGGTATCCTCCTGCGTTCCCCCTCACTTTTACTCATGCGTGTAGCTATATACTGTTACGTAGATTCCCGCCTTTTCGCCAGAACTTAAGAGTGCATATACTTTTTTAATGGATTTCTTTAAGAAAAGACAAGTGCTTGTTTACCCAGCCTTATGAAGATATGAAAGAGATTTAACAGAATTATTAGTATCAGGCGGATAACGTAAAGTAAATCTCCACAAAAGTCGCAACGGAGGTATCTCTGAAAACGAATTTCATTCATCTACCTGAAAAGTGATCCATTTTCGTAAAAGTACTTCTTTCGTTTAACGAAGATTTCAAGAGAACAAAAAATATCGAATTCCCACTTCGGTGTGATTATAAATTGCAACCTTTCACATTCAAAACTTTGAAAAACGCAAATGTAGTTTATTAATCTCACTCGTATTGCAATGCCACTCTACAAAATACCTTAGCATATAGTACCAAAACAAATTCTCAGTTCTAATAAATATCTAACATCCTGAAATAGAAAAAGTACGGTTTGGTAAATCTTGTATCTCAAATGAGAGGTAAAAAATCAGAGCACCACTCTTGAAAGTTCGAGTTGGGAAGAACAGTAGTTGGATTTATCTTTATTTTCATGCTTAATGCAAAAGTAATGATTCAAATACGACTAATAAAATCCCAATTGTATGATATATAAATTGTATTTAAATGTTTTGTCATTTCATATATTCTAACGACAGAATTTGAGATTAGTGATAACTAATTATAAAATCTATTATACTGTGGGTTTTTATGACTTATTTGTGTATTCTATATTTTAATTCATTTTCATATTGCGCATTTCGTACTAGAAGAATAAACTGTTTTTGCTGGGAAGGAAATATAAGAAAATTTTCACCTAGGATAAAATATATTATTTTTTGTGGTGCATCACGTGACGAACGCTGAAAGAAACGTTTTTCTTTTTCGGATGTGAAATTTCAAACCAAAATGTTCAGATACGACATAAGAATTTTGATGATCATCATGATCTGTAGTTCTAGATAATCGATAATTAGTGGATAGTTCACTTGCTGCGTTACGTAAATATGTATAATATTAGTTTCCAGTCTATCTTGTCATGTTAATAATTCACCGTAACAAAAATCATTGACATACTTAAATAGGAGGAGAAGTCAAAATAGTAAAGGGACTTCCCATTTCTCGCACTAGGGTTTGGTAATACTGCTAGTATCCAGCGCTGAATTAGTGTCGTCTGAAACACTTCTAGTCAATGTATCACTCTTATTCCCGCGTTAGACGTAGAGCTGTAGCAGGCCGTTGAACAGGGTCTAGGTCAAAACCCCCACAGCCAAAACCCCCACACTCAAGAAATGTCAAAACACCCACACAAACGGCCATAACCCCCACACAAATGGACAAATCTCCCAAACGCACGAACGGTCAAAACCCCCACAGCCAAAACCCCCACACTCAAGAAATGTCAAAACGCCCACACAATCGGTCATAACCCCCACACAAATGGACAAATCTCCCAAACGCACGAACGGTCAAAACCCCCACAGCCAAAACCCCCACACTCAAGAAATGTCAAAACGCCCACACAATCGGTCATAACCCCCACACAAATGGACAAAACAGCCACACATAGCAACGGTCATAATCCCCACATAAATGGACAAAACTCCCACAAAATCGGACAAATCCCCCACACTCTGAAATGATCGTCATTTCACGTCTTTGTTGCGGCTCTTTATGACGCCCAAGAAGAATAGTTGCAACATCAGTTTAAGTGGAATAAAAAATGTTATTAAAAAGTACAAGGGCAATATATGAGTATGGGGTTTGTCAATTTGTGTGGCAGTTGTGACTATTTCTGCATGTGGGTGTTTTGTCCATTTGTGTGGGGGTTTTGTCCATTTATGTGGGGATTTTGACCGTTGCTATGTGTGGCTGTTTTGTCCATTTGTGTGGGAGTTATGACCGTTGGAGGTTATGACCGTCTACCAGTGTGGGGGTTTTGGCTGTGGGGGTTATGACCGTTCGTGTATTTGGGAGATTTGTCCATTTGTGTGGGGATTATGACCGATCGTGTGGGCGTTTTGACATTTCTTGAGTGTGGGGGTTTTGGCTGTGGGGGTTTTGACCGTTCCTGCGTTTGGGAGATTTGTCCATTTGTGTGGGGGTTATGACCGTTTGTGTGGGCGTTTTGACATTTCTTGAGTGTGGGGGTTTTGACCGGTTCCCGTTGAACATGGCAGCTCCATTGTCGACCTGCACCAAGCAGGAAATGAGGGCAGTGATTCATTTTTTTTTGTTTCCGGAAGGTGTAAAACACGCGGAAAATATGCGTCGAATGCAAGCGCAGTATGGTGACAACTGTTTATCGCGAAGCAATATCTACGAATGGATAGAGCGTTTCATACAGGAAAGAACTTCTTTATGTGACTAGGAAAGATCGAGCAGGCCACAACTGAGGACAATTTGAAAGTCGTTGAGGGTATGGTGATGTAAAACAGCCGAATCACAGTGGACGAAGTCACAGTGGAAACAGCCATCACCAGAAGTTAAGAAGACGTCAACCATAAGCTGGTCATTGATCAGGTGCAACCCAAAAACTTTTCTTTGCCGACGTAATCAAAACACTTGTGAAACGTTGTGAAAAGTGCCTTGACGTGTACGGGAGATTATGTAGGAAAATAATATATATTTCAGTTTTCTATCATTAGAATAAATGCACCTTTTCTCAGAAGCCCCTTTACATTTTGACTTCTCCTCGTAGGGAACTTGAATTCTGAATTTGTTTATTCATTAAAAAGTAACCATTTCCTTTACAATCGCAAATATAGTATATAATCTAAAAGATAAAATGAATGAGCTCCATTATTTGTATCCTGTGAGAATAGTAGAAAGTATAGCATATTTAGAAAATGTATTTTTACTTGCCTTCAAATAAAATGTCACGTAGGCGTTCTAATGCTTCCAAGTCTTTCTAACAAACGTTTCTAATCTGTATCCCTTTTACATTGCAAAAGGAATTTTAATATACTGTCTTGGTAGCTTAAGAACATTCAAAGTACCTTTTCTTTTAATTATTCAGAAAAGGTACTTTGAGAAAAGAGTAAAAACTATTTGCAACTCTCTGTGAATTCTATGTTATTGCACTATTATGAAATTTACATATATCAACTAAAAGCTATAAATTCTACTGCTATGACAATGTTGAAAAATATTAAAAATAATGTATTTCTGTTTCCACGTAACTTTTACAACGCGTCCTATGTTGCAAATATTGTAATGCTGAAAAATACTTAAAATTTCGATCGCGTAATTATTTATTTTGTTTCCTTTTTTTCTAATTGATGGGTCTGCGACAAATCAAATCTACCGTATGTTAATCGCACAAGTTGTTACAGGCTTCCTTGTTTATTTAAACCTCATTGTCTCCAAGTGCCTAGTACGCATAAGTTTATTCCAAAAAGACACTTGGAGTTCCAGTGAGAGAAAATGAAATACACAGTGGTTGAGGTCCTACTTTATAGTCTTGTCCTACCACCAGTTACTGGTATAAGACGTAACTATAAACCTATCAAACAGTCCATTGAGTTTGTTTCTAGGAGAACATACGTACAGATCAGGGAACACTTCTGCTAACAACGATACTTTATTTTTGATCCTGACTTGAATCTTGGTGGCACTCATTTTTATTTTATGTTGCAGTCAGACTCCTTACACTAAGATAAAAAGACTGACTTTTAAGATAGAACATTTGGGAACGCAAAGTTCAACAAAATTATGTATTACATACTAGTTTTTGTATACCATATGATGTATAGAGTTTTTCTTAGACAAAGCCAATCTACACATCTGTAAATAGATGGAAATGATGTATGTTTTACGTCGACATTTACAGGATACAGAAAATCATGTTTATGTACTTTGATAAATATTTTGTGTGGACACCACACACTCCAGAAAATCTACATCACAACACGCAATTTAAACGAATGTATTCCCTTGCCGCTGCAGGAGCAACGCTAAGAAAGCCATCTGTAAACGGAATCTTCGGTTTTTGCTTTTAAACGCGAGCGCGTTTTCGCTCCATGTTGTTCAACGTTTAGTCGCCAAATAACAGGAGCTCTTCACAATCACAATGTTAAGTACCCTTAGAGTTCGAGATACAATTTTACTATGATCACATTTCCAATGATTGTTTAAATTCAGATTCTGTTAATAATACTTGGTTTGGGAACATGTGAAGAAAGCAGTAAAAAAAATTATCCCTGAGCTTATAGATGAACTATAGTTCTGTTCATTACTTATAAGCAGTTTGTTTCCGGGAAAGCAACCCTAAACTTCAGAAAATGCATTATATTAAGACCAGGTAGTATATTAATATTCTGCTTATATTCTAAATAGTTTTGTTGGCATTGCTCAGTCTTCACGAGCTCTTACCATCTGCTGAGGAAATATTTAATTAAAATGTAATAGCATACCTAGAAAACATGTATTATATTTTTGTATTGATATTATGTGATGTGCAAAAATCCGAAATATCTAGCGAGAAAATGAAAGGTTATTAAAGAGTTTCTATATACATGCATACACAAAATGTTTAGTAAGACTATCCATGGCTTTGGATTAATTGTTTTAACAAAAGAGACACTGACCAAAGCTTAAAACTTTACTTTATTTTAAATTATAATTTGTAACTGTTTCGGATATCTAGTATATCCTTCTTCAGACACGATCGAAATTAGTGAAAATACAGACATATATATAAATGTTGTTATAACAGAGTTTAAATTCTTTAACCGTCATCTTACAGTTACAAATTATAATTTAAAATAAAGTAAAGTTTTAAGCTTTGGTCAGTGTCTCTTTTGTTAAAACAAAATGTTTATTCATATATTGAATAAATGATTAGTAACGCTTGCATTACTTATCGATCTAAAATATTTGAAACTAAACATTCATAGTCCAGTCAATTATACAGTAGCCTCCTATCATAAAATATAATAATAAGCTAAAATTTAGTACACATCTTTGGGAAGGCACAAATAACAATATATGAAGTCCATTGATATCCGGTTACAGACTTCTCCGCCAAATTCGAAAATGGCCGCCAGAACAGTTTTGCGTAAAAGAAATATCAAGGTAGCATTGTAACAGATATAACTTAAGTGTTTACTGTAGTAGACAAATATTTTTTGTCCCATTCAAAGAGTAAAGAGGATCCAGCTTGCTGTCGATGTGCCTCGAAAATCAGTTCAATTAACAAGAGGGAAGTAACGCAAGGAATTTTCCAGAAATTTCCAAAAAAGCCCCTTCTTCTGAATGTGTTCTCAAATAGTTGAAACTCCCGTCGTCTGAGAATGTGAATGAAATTTAGAGAAGTATACAATAATATCTACAATATATTAAAGTTTGATTTTGATCCTCTGACAATAATGGAACAAAAAAAATAGTAAGTGATATATCAACACTGGGATCTAGTTACTGTGATCTGAGAGAGAGCTTATAACATACGTTTGCCACTTTCACACTAAATTAACAATCTAATATACCATACGATAACTTTTACAAGTATAGAAAGAGGACTAGATAAACGTAAATATTCTATATTCCTAAACAAATTGGATTTTTCAATGTCTTCATGTGCCGTAAAGAATATGATATATAGTGAGAGTATATATGGTGAGTTGAATTGAATTGAATATTGAGAAATATACATAAACTATTTAGATAAGAGAACTAAATGTAAAGTTTCACTACATCCACAAATAAATATATACATATCCACAAAACATCACAGTATTTACAGTGCATTTTATATTTTATATTTCAATATTTTCAATGTCAGTATTGTCACCAGAATTCATATAATCATAATACAAATTGCTGCAACCATTGCCATTACTACGTCCACACAACGAGATGCACATTGGGCCAACTTTCGTGTACCCACATATGCGTTCATATCCCAATTTGCAGTTCTAATAAACCAGACTTTACAAGGAGACCAAGGCTGCAGGTTGCACTGGTTCCAGATCAGTTTCAGTTTTCTGAAGTAAAAAGCATTGCAGAATTTACTTACACTGTTCACAATTTGAGCTATTGCTGGGTTTGTGAATACTCACTTCTTAAGTACATAATCATCAATATCTCTCCCACATGTAAGGCGTATAACACATCTCATTGCCCTCTGAAGAACTTTTTAGATCGTCATGTCTGTCCAAATTCAGCTGCAAAACGTATTCCTTTATTGAATATTGAAATACTAAAGATAATTTCAAATTCATCTCGGATCAATAATTTTCAGGGCTCACCGTTCGCTGGAAACACCAATGAATACTCTTGGCTTAATATAAGTGCCCATCTGTTTGCAAATGGGGTGATATTTCTGTTACACATAACTGCTAATTGCCACTACATTCGGCACTAATGTAGTTTCAGATCAACTGTATTTGATATAAATGTTAGGCTCAAAACGTTAAAGTGTGACTATTTCCAGTACCAACTATTTACAGGAATTCCACTAGATTCAGTTCGTTTTAATATTGTATTATTTCCAGCATATTTGCATTTGGGCCAAACCTTTTCACTAAAGCCTCGGTTTGACAATTTTGGTTGGCTAATTGCTAGTTATTTCGAAGAATATTCACTGCAAGAGCAGCTTGACCAATAAAATGAGCAACAAGCGCAAAATTATGACAGTCAACATGCTTTTCACTGAATTTTGAGCATACATAAGGTATCGTATTTGCTCAATTCCAGTTAAATTCATTATGTAACTAAGCCATTCCATATATAACATTAATAGATGTAATCCATCTAATCTCGGAAGTTTTGTTGACAACACGTCTATAGATGCAACAATGTCAAATCATATTGCTATATGTATAGATTGGTTCTACTTTCCTCATTAGCAAAATAGAGAGCAGTGCTACAGTAGTCCAGGAACAGGCTTCTGACTGATAAAAGTATGGAAAACGTTAACGTTTTGTCATATGATTTATCTCTCGTTAACTCCATATATGCAATGTCGTAGATGTGTTAGATAATTTGTTTCACAGCGCTTCCAAAATACATATGTAACATTTTTCTTAATGTTAATAGTTCTTTGATTCCAATATATATACATATAGAATATAGGTTTAATTTATATTCTATATGTATATATATTGGGATCAAAGAACTATCCCTCATAACTGCACTTCCTTAAATATTTCCTCGTCTAGCGTCACAAACATAATTACCTATTTCACTCCAGCTGGGCACAAAGGCTGAATAACACACGCCAAACACTTTAATCACATCCTTTTCACCATCTCTCTTATCTTGTTTCCATAAGTTTGTATTTACTCTGGCCGAAGGGAAGGCGTAACCTTCTGTGGCCCGCCCATCTCCGGATGGGAATGAAATTGCTTTTGATGATGATGCTTAAGGCATCATCCTAAAAAAAAAAAAGAAGGTTTAATTTATACATATTATTGTACGTTACTTCCCGAAATTCCATTCACAGTCTCAGTAGTTCAATTTCCTGATTAGTGGAGAAAGATAGTTAAAAGTGTTATTTCTTAATTTGTGGAAAATTTCATTCGTTATTTCCCTTTAGTTCATTGAACTGTACACGCGGCACGTCGCCTGCGAAGTTGGTCCTTTGTTCTTTAAATGAGAGAAACTTTGTTTACCTACTTCAATTACATCGTGAGTTATATAGCTCAGTGGCACCCAGATATCTCCTTTAAAAATTGGTTTGTCGTGTAGTTTCCAATATAGCAGACAGACTCGTCACCTGATACCTCAGAGCTTTTATTACGTCATTAAGTAGAATGTATCAGCTTATTATGCTACTTTAGGGTTCATTAGTTTTTGGTTCAATTGCTGGACTGTTATTTATGTCTTAAAATGGTATGACGTGGCATAAAATATAACTTTAAAAACAAATGCGTCTTTGGGACTCAAAAGAGTACTAATATGCTATTGAAAAACATGTAACTACTTATATTAGATAGTTGTTTACTTCCGGTCCAACCCCAGGAAAATACTTAAAAGAGAACTCCTGAAAACCACACAACTTCACAGAAACTGAACACTTGGTTTTAGGCATCTTGATAAGCTATTCAGTCCTGCCAAGTTCTTTAACAAAAATACCTCTGACGTTTTTCAAACATCTCACATATTCCAAAAAAATATGATTTTAAAGGAACAAAAAGGTCTTATCATTAGTACCAGTGATGGTTGCACGAGGAGGATCCGGGAACAATCTCCAGGGATGACATTTCTGATCGTACCCAACGGGGATAGTCAGTATCTTCACAATACTCTTTTCATCTTTTGCATATTCAAAACCTCCTTCAGGTGTAACGTAAAGCGATTTCCACTCATATGCAACAAAGAAGCTAGACGTCAGATACCTTTGTAGAGGAGGAGAAAGAGGCAGACGGATTGAAGCTGAGATTGTGAGTTCTCTTTTCGAAGTAGTTGATGCTTTTACATGTCAATCACCATGAGCCACTAATATTGATTCCTGAAAATCATGTTACACAAGGCCAAGTATTTCTAAAAAAAATAAATAGAATTTAAAATACCCTTGTTGCCTATACTGGTCAATATCTTGTACTTCTGAGAAAAAGCAAAAATTATGACGAAAAATATATTTTCTATTACTTGAGTCTACATTTGACCTAAAGCTAAAATATATTCTGTATTACTTCGGACCTAAATATGACGTAAAACTAAAGTATATTTTCTATTACTTCGGGCCAAAATATGACCTAAGGGTGAAATATATTCTCTATCATTTCGAGCTTAAATATGACCTAAAGCTTACATATGGTTCATATATGCAATTTTTTAGTTATTCTCACTGTTGACAAATAGAGGTGTTGTTTCAACATAGCGGAAACTTGACTCTAAATGAATACAAGATTTTAATCAGTGGCCATTAATATCAATGTGATCTTAGATTGGAGGGAAAGAACATAATATTTACTGTCTTCAAAACGTTTTGTTTTGTACAAAATTTAGGATAAAAGGCGATGTTGAAAACAGCATTTATCTCCATACATCTACTGCTGAAAAACATAGTTTGCTCCTATGTGGGTATCAAGAGTATGCGTTAACTAAAAGAGCTTATGAAGATGGGTTTAGAGTATTCAAATGCAGAAATGTTGATGGGAGTGACAAAAAGAGTCCTGGTAAGTCGAAAGAAAAACATGTTAATCTTCATTTTAAAGAAGTCCTGCCGTAAGAGTGAGAGGAAAACATTTGTTTAAAAAAACATTCTACGCCTAATATTTTCGGAGATCAGGCGAATGGTGAAAATAATTCAAGTTCTGTTATCCTTCCTTACGGATCACACTTTAAAATGTTCTGTCTTATTTACAGTCCGGAGTCTAATGATGTGTAACATTTTCGCAAAATATGAAGGTTCTATAAATAATATTTTCGGACACCTAGTGTACTCCAGGAAAATCAAGTTCCTTATCCAATCTTTGGGCCGACGTTTCATCCTATCTACATCCTAGGTTGTGAGGCAAATCTTTAGAGCCTATACGTAATTTGAAATTCCTACGTGTAATACTTCAGGAAGTCTGGTGAGCAGCAAAACAAACAAACAAAAAATTCAAACTCTTTTATATCTCTGTAGGAAGAGCATTTTGAAAAATCCTCTCTTAACTACAAAATGATACAAAGCAAATATTTATACAAGATTTCAAGAATCTACACTTCAATAGATGAGATGAGTGAGGCTACTTAATGAGCGAAAGACAATAATGCAAAAGCAATTAGATACCTAGAGAGGTATACTGGAGAGAGGTATACTGGAGAGCAAAGAGTTTAGAATTAGTAAGATCAAGACATAATAGCCTATTTGTATTACCCGTTCAGCAAAAATGTAATTGAAAATACAAGAATACGATTGAACGAATAAGAGGTGGTAATCACGAAGATATTGAAGTCTTTGAGATCAATATTACATAAAAATATAGGAATAGAAGAATATGTTTACAACAAAATTATTTGCGACTGGTCAAAATGGAGAAAAACTGCAGGAATTACAACAAAGTATTGAGACCTACATGCCGTATTATACGAAGCAGAATGTTGAACGACGAAGAAGAGAAGAGAAGGTGCTCGTTGTGAAGATGAAGGAGCTAGATCCGGTGTCGAGAAACACGGAAGGACACAATTAAGAATAAAGTTATCCGAAAAACAATAAAAATATTCAATAGTAAAAAAAATATAAAAAAAAATACATTTAACTGATTTGGGTAGGTAAGAAGATCTTCGGAATGCGTGCTCGCTGAGTAGATGATATAGAACTGAATTGGGAACGATTCCGAGGCAGACCAAAGAATAAATGTTAAAATAATGCGAAAAACGAAGTGGTGCAGTGTAGTGTCATGGTGCATATGACACAATATAGAAACAAATGGAGAACTAAAGCAAACGCCGAAAATATAGGCGGGTTGCGCGCGCAACAAAAAGTGGGTGGAGGGAGCAACAGCCAACTAGCAACCTACGCACTTGCCACATTTACATTTGTCTTGCTCAGTCACTGTCAAGGTTTCATGTTTCGCGCGCGTGTTGAGGGGAAGGAGATGGCACATGACAAGGGAGAGTTAAGAACAGCGAGCTGTAAGGTGCGCGCGCAACCCGCCTATATTTTTGGCGTTTGCTTTAGTGATCCAAAGAGTCAATACTAGCTAACCGGGTTCAGTTGAAAAAGAAATTTTCCATGGTCTTCCCTCTTTGAACCCGAATTTTAGAAAGAGATAAAGCTCATATTTACTAACGGATACTGGAGGACTAATATACTGAAACTGACCTCGACAACACGTGCGACCCTCCATATTCAGAATTATGAATACAAATTCGAAAATTATATTATTATAAAATCGAAAGCGAAATTTATGGTAAATACAAAACGGACGTTTACTTAATTTCAAGGAAATGTTTTGTTTTACATCTTACATTGAAACTAATCCTAACATTTGGAGTTTTATAAAAGAACAGTAGATATTAGAATATTATAGAGATCAACCTTTAGAAGCGGAAATTTCGAAAACGCCGAAATAAGTGTTTACTCACTTACTCTAAAAGTTTATCTATGAATTTAATATTTACAACTTAAGCAGGTACTCTGGAAATTTTACGGAAATAAAGTTGCGATCATAAGTGTCAAAGAAATTTCTTATTTTAGCCGGAATTTCAGGAAACGTTGAAAGAAATTGTTGTTTGTTATTGATGAAGAGCTTATGTACAACAACATGCATTTACTGAAAATTCAAGGTCTCATGAAAAGTCCCCTTGATCTTTCACATGATTAGCTATAGACAACAATTTCTCTAATAGGTTTCCTTGTTTACAAAACTAAATAATTAGGAAATGTGATTGACTCTCAATGAAGTTATTCCAACCCAGAGGTAAAAGTGCATCTGAAAAGATAGAGGGACGCATGACGCCAAGCCGTCCGCTGTGCTAATCTTTGCCCATTGTAAATTTTTCAATAAGTTGTGGAACGCCAAAGATATTTTCTGTAACTGAGAGAATGACGATCCCCGCGTTCCTCCGCACTTTAACCCCTGCCGGCAACGATTAATCTTTTTACCGTTTTTACTAAGATGATGCTTTGAGATGATTACATGTTACTTGTATTGAAAATGTTTAGCCTCGCAAACGACATATAATCTCAATTTGTGATCTCCACTCCCACGTATGCTTTGTGTATGTACTTGTATTGTATACTTATATATAGGTTAATCAATGTAGTACCATAATAATATAGTTATAAGGAAGATGCAACTCCACTTGAATAGATAAAGAATGTTTCCCAATCTAAGGCAAAACCATTATGTGACGCCACTCATATAAGTGTTTGCTCCTTTAATACGTACCAAACAATTCGAGTGGTGATGGGGATAGGATTTATATTTCTGGGCTTCCTGCATCTAATTCCATTTAGCCCTTCACATTTTGAAGGATTACATACCTCGGCGAGCACCCAATCCGGGGAAAGGGAAGGAAGGAAGCGGCCTGGGACCCATAAGTTAGGTACCATCCCGGCATTTGCCTGGTGGGAATGAGGAAAACCCAGGAAAACCTCATTCAAGGTGGCGGGCCTGAAAAAGCGTTTTACACTTCGACCAAGTGCCCCCCGGGAATCGAACCCGGGACCACTCGCACCGGAGGCGAGAGCGTTAGCGACTACACTACGCGGGGCCAACGAATTGGGGTGCTGAATCAATGTAAGTTTGATACATAATTTGTATCCAAAACACAGAGAGATATACTCGGATACTGAAATTAGACTCGATTCTATGCACCAAATGCTAGAGGATATAATTGCAGCAATCACGTTACTATAAAGTACTTTCTTTTGTAAATGTCATTATACTTGTGTACAAACGTTAAGGATGATAGTAGGTTTCGCATTCCGTAGTACGTCAAACTCTTGATTTAACATAGATCTGTCGTACTTGAGTTCTATATCAAAGTAGTGCTACAGTACAATACAAAAAGTAATAACAGAAAGAAACACGTGAATAGAAGACCAAAAATGAAAATTTTGTTAAACGCAATAAGTTACACTGAAAGTAGTGGGAATCTCGATGCCCCCTAATATTACAGAAATAGTGGAATAGTCTTTAGAAGGGTGTGGACTCACCACTATCTCACGCTGCTCATAATGTTGGTAATAAGTCATTCTAGCGTGGAGTTCCCTTACTTGACAGCGCTGTTATCAAAGCTCAGTAGTCCTGCATGCTTCTAGAGTGCCGCAAGATATCTTCTCATGACATCCGAAACATGTCTATTTGGGTACAAGTCTGGGGATAAGACAGGCCGGTCAATTCGTCGAAATACCATCTCGTTCAAAGGGCTCCACCATTTGCGCTTCTTGTCGAGGTCGCGTAATTTCGTGCATAAATAAGGAGACGCACATGGGGAAGAAATACAGTGTCACAATAATGTTGTCCAGTGAAAGTAGCGCGTTAAAAAACTTAGAGATCGTTATGTTTGTGCAATACAGGGCGTTATATTAAACCTCCCTTACTACAAATATTAATTGCACCGAAACTACTGATGTTCTGGTCGTCCTCTTCTATAGTTGACCGATGTCGACCACCACTTCTTCGTACAGCATTGCCTATGGTTCAGAATGCTCCTCACGCGCATGAAACAATGCTGAAGGAACATTCGTCTCACTGTTTTTTATGTTTTTGTTTTTGTTCCTTTCGATAAGACCAATATCCGGCCATGTTGTAAATAATACCACCACATTATAGCTTTCTAACTGATACGTACTGCTTTGTTGATTTCATATACCAGCATTGATTTGGAGAAGCAAACCCATTCGGCGCCACGGTTATTCTGAACTCAAGCTATGCAATGTCATGCTTCCTGTGCACGTGGAAGAAATATCTGGCAATATATTGCTGGGTTTTCATCATTTCCATCGACTACATAATATTTTGTTTGACTTTATGATTTATATACTAGTACATTTAGAATCTCTTCTTTGTACCTTTATGTTGAACCCTATTGAAATTTTTGAACGGAAGTTTCATAATACTTTATGCTACATATTCAGTTAGGAATTGTCAAAACTCGTACCATCCTCACACAGATTAGTTTAAATCTAAAATATAATTCAGTTGTACGTGATCTACTTTATCTATCTACTTTATAAATCTTCCGGATGTACATTAGGGTGATGACATTTATGCAACCTCGCTTCCGTGTATCGTAATTTGGTGAGATTTCATTCAAGATTGGAGAAAAATCTCTTTCAAGAGGGTATGATGAGAAAACCGCTCGCACTAAATGATTTTAAATTGTTATCCGCTTTATCTCCAATTTTTGGGTCAATTTAAACGGATACAAAATTGATCGTAAGCTTTAAAATCACATATATGCAATATTGTACAAGGTCATCAAACATACTCAGAAAGTCAATTATTCACTATAATGTCAGTAGACAGGATCAATCTCAGTGGGAGGTTGCCCTTCTTGCGGCAGGAGTCATACAAATCTTACAAAACTTTGATCGCACGCTCACAGCACTGGTTGCTTCGGGCAATGTTAATTGGAGATTCATCTTTCAGGTGGGTTTCAAGCATTTGAGATCTATTGGGTAGTCACTCAGAGTTGTAGATAGTTCATCAACATCTTCAGCATGAAACAATCGAATGCTGAACCAATGGTCAGTCCATAAGTAGGATGAATGAACAGATTTTACGCAGCCTGTTCCGGGTTTCAGGTATCAGAATAAACGCAAGAAGGGCTAGAATGTCACGAGAGTTCCACCGTGTATTACTGTTTGGAATCTGTTGAAACTTCACGAAATGGATGTCACTTCCCTCAATGAAGTGACGGAAGACACGAGCGGGGTAATAGAAAAACTTCGTCGTATCTCCAGCTGCATGTCCCTTAGTCTCAGTTTTACTATTGCTGAAGGCTGCTTTCAATTTATCATATTTGCTCATCAAATCGTTTACACAGACGTAATCGATGTTTAGTGATTTGGTCGACCCATGTAGCACATCGTCCATGACAACTCGAGTAACGCAACCCAGCACAAGGTGCTGGCAACTGAAGAACTTGGTTTTCGAGTGACTTTTCTGTTCAAACATTTGCTTTTCTTCCCGGTATTCATACTTGTTGTGTCGGCAGCAATCATAGCAATTAAACTCCACAGGTTGGACTCCTCTAACACACCCTAGAGTCCTTATGGGATTCTTTGATCTTTTCCATCTTTCAATTTGAGCGCAATCAACTTAATGTTTTTGCTTCATTCTTGAGGACCACGGCCAGATATTCAGAGCCATCAATGCGTTTGCTGTCAAAGTGTGCACTCCACTTCTCCAGATGAAGCGTTCTCACCAAGTGTTTCTTCACCTGAGCAGCTCTCGTATAGATAACCTTGTAGATTGCTGGCTGACATGGTGTTGGGATTTCAATACCCTCACCAGAAAGCCGGCGGAAGACTTTTACTGCTCCTTGAGGTGACAGCTTTGAGCTTTTAAAAAGTAGTCTTGCAAATGCCTGTTGAGTTACGCTTCTTTCTGCTCGTTGATGCTGCACACTCATTCTCCCAAATACTCTCTTCGCTGTTGTCGGATGAGTTCGTGCTACTTGCGGAACCATAAGGTGGTTCTGACTTGTAAGTGTCGACACAGTCACTTCCATTGCCTTCCTTCGCTTGGATGAATGGATGTTTTTTGCAATTGCAGGTTTGCCAGTGGGATAACCAAACTGACCCTTACTTTCAATTTGCAGTTTGTAGAGGTTCTTATCCTCTTCGTACCTCCATTCGCCTTTCATGTTGGTCACGTCAAACTGTCCATTCAATGAATAAAAGTTTTTTTTTTTTTTTTTTTTTGCAGCGCTCATAGTCTTTCAGAAGGTTTGCAAATTTTGCACAAATGTCTTGATCAGATACATACAGGAAGTTCAATGTCTTGCTCCATAGGGCTTTAAGTTCCACAGCAATTATACCGATGCTCTCTCACCATTCTTCGGCTCAAGAAATTTGAAGCGTCTAATGACGTGATTTTTCAGGGGTATGCGACTCCGTTCTCTCAAGGGAGCTTCATAAATTGACGCGTTGCCCCTTCTTGATGGCGCTAGAAACTGGAGTGAGTTTTGTCCAGGTATGCTTGTTCTTCTCCGTGTTAAAAAAATAGCTGTTGTCTTCTACTCATGAACTCAAATAGAAAAGGCATTAACGTATATATTAAATACATAACAACTTAAAGAAATTGTTATTAAGTTTTCATATTGTTATTGAGTTTTGTTGTTTAAAAACAAGCAAATAACAATTACACAAAATAAAAAGGCAGGCACTAATAAAATATTATATGCTCAATTATAATAATAAACTCTGGATATATCTCCATTTAACCTCCACTTTTGGTACCTATTAAACTCGCTTTGTCACCAGATTGATAGAAAAAAGGTCAGTTTGTAATCAATAATAATAATAATAATAATAATAATAATAATAATAATAATAATAATAATAATAATAATAATAATAAAGGTCAACATAACATTTCAAAGTGGTTTGTGCGTGACCTTATTTAATATTTCAATGGAAAAAACGTCATTTTACTCATGAATAGACAAAAGTTCATTCATTCGTGCTACAGGAAATATTTTTTGAGAAAAAAAATCAAAAAGTCATCACCCTAATGTACATCTTTGTGTAGGCTATTAGTATTTATGATTCTATCTTGTAAGGCTTATAACAAACAAAGCTCTATTTAATCAAAGATATCTCCTAAAGTAGATATCGGCTGTTTATTTCAAAAACGACATAAGTCAATATTCCTAACTTTTCAGGAGAAGCGAAGAAGTTTCGAAACGGAATGTAAACAAACGGGCGCATGAACGACACAAAGTGCTCGTAGTTTTGGTATTACATCTGTGAAAATGTTATCAGAGATAGACAACAAGATTAGCATTCATTTTTTGCCAAGAAGTCAAAAAGGCCAATTTTTGTGTTATAACGTTGCTAAAATAAACAGGCGAATCCGAGAGAGATGTTCCTGTCTGTATTACCTGACCAGTGAACGAGTGCGGCGGCCGGTTTTGGAAATAAAATACAAACAACAGTGTTTCTAACCGGATTACTTGTAATTAATCTATCACAGTTCTTTTTGTCCTAACCATTTCACGCATATGTTGAAGTTGAGACAAACACAGTTTCAAAAGTTATAGAAGTTATTTCCAGAAACTTTAAGGGACTGCAAAAAAAGTATAAACGTCCTTTCCATATTAATTTGGCAATAAGTTGATAAAAAATTAACCTCAGTGTTGTACAAAGAAACACTAAGAACTTCGCAGCATTCGAATGTAAGGAATTCCTACTTCTCCTATTAACAAAACCTCGAAGTTTATTATTGTGAATCAAAGTTATGCTTTGACAACTGCGCTTTCATTGTTTAAAGCAAGTTGTATTGTGTAGTTTTGAGATAAGACGTCTTCGAAATTGCGATCAAGTTGGACCATGCGATCTCCGATCGATTGTCTAAGCAGTGCCTTGAATAACAACATTCTTTTGTATTGAAATCCTTTTTGAATGTTCTGCAAAAGTCCAGTCAGAGATAAACTGATAATCTTTCACCGCCACACTCTGAAGCATCTCCGAAGGATACTTGGATCCGACCCTGATTGAGATAGTAGATAAAGATAACTTTCTCTGATGTCGAATCTGTCATTATTTAGCATGGTTTGATAATTTTAAAAGTCCAGTATTTCTGCCATATTTTCAAACATTATTTAAAAGAAATATACCCAGTGTTACGTAGGGGAGCGATTAAAGATTAAAGTGGGATGAATGACAGTTGAAGGTTCCTTGTCCTTGCAAGGAATTGAACTCCAGTGAACTTAAGAAAAAAATGAATTACGTATTAAAAACAGCGGCTCAAATCTGTCTTCAATATTGGAGGGGGGGGGGGGGGACGGGTAAGACCATTCCCATATTTTTTAAAGCAATGTTCAAAATATTATTGAAGTTGAAAAATAATGCTGTGGAGGATCAGGGGAGCAGAGTTGTCTTCAACATTGGGAGGCGGGCAGATTTGAGACTTATTCTAGGGCGACATCAATTTCATCTCATTTTCCTTTGTAACAATCGGACACAAATCATCACATTTCTTCCAAGAAACACATTTCAAATTGGAATACTGGGGGACAGTCCCCCCAGTTCCAAGATTGGAGGGGACATGTCCTCCTTATCCCCCGGGATTTGCGCCAGTGATTAAAAAAGAAATACAAAATACATTTTCAGGGTAACTCTTACAGGTATTGTTATTATAAAATTAAAGCTACTTCTGAAACTGATTAGGGTGAATAGATATGTATTTGAATAACAAAACCACTTGCATAAGTTTTTCAAAGTATCAAGTTTGAAGAATTATATTGTGTATGAAAACAGATAGTAGAATTAATTCTTTATCACTTGAGACCTAAAGTCTGAAAGAAGTTCAGAGGAAGTTCAAGGTGAATTTCTGTACTCATAAATAAAAAATATGAGTTTATTGTGTTGAAGCAATGATACGTACGCTTACATTGCCCATACGCTAATGTTTTATCAATACTTTTATTCCACATTTACCAAAATGCTGGATTTCAATAATAATTCTAAAAGAAAGATGCACTGTAATTAGATTTTACAAGTCAATCACGAAAGGCAAGCTATCCAATCCCATAGCTCTTTAAAAAAATGAAGGAAAATTTCTTCTTCACCTTCTTTTCCCCTAAAGGGTCACAGTCATCGAAAAAAATCTAATGAAATTTCTTTAGTTTAACGTCCCATGATTATGCTCTTTATGCTAGAGGAGACAGATGATTAATGAAAGTGAAAGATTGTAAAATTAATTTTTGAGCTCTCACTAGGATTTCAACCCAGAACCACGTACAACAAAGGTACATGCGCTAGCCAATAGACCAACGGAGAGGACTTCCACAGTTCTCGAGTGGAAAGGTATTGGAATTCTTCCTTTGCTAAAACTCGAGAAAATATTTTATTTATCAACCGATAATCATACACTTAAAAGAAACACAGGCATCGAGAGCTCTAACTTGATTTAAACTTACAGTTACAAGGTATTGTGCAAGTCTCTAAGCTATCAACTCTTAATTAATCTTCTAATCATTGGCATCATTATTCCTGCGTTTTACATGTTGCTTCTATCTTATAATAAAATCAAATGAAACGTAATCAAGTTTTATACAATCTGTTTAATACATTTTAGAAACTGACTTGCGTACTATGTTGTTCTTAAATTGTTAATTTCCATGCATATGTCATTATCCTCAATGTACCTGCATTACTACAGGAATGGTGACCATTCTTGCATTCAATAACAACTACATAATTTATGGAGATCTTTATTAAGCGAAACAGATTAGGCTACTTATAACATGTAAACAGCATATTTTCGAAATCGTTGGATACACTGCAAAATGATGCTCTCCGCTCCCCTGTCCCCCCGCGCTTACAAAGAAACTGATGTAAACACAACACCAGCGCCCTCCGTGAATAACCGCAATATCTTAAACCCAGAATACGAGAAATCCGAAAAAATCCAATACCAGAAATTTACCAAGAAGTATAACTAGGAATGCAATGGATGTACCCGATTGCAATGAAATGAGCTGAGCGAGCTTAAACTACGTAATCATTCCTTGCCATTATGCAATAATAAATGCCATTTTTAATTGTTGACAAAAAAAAAAATCGCGTGAAAACTTTTTCCCCATGTTAAGTCTATGCAAGCATTTTTCGGTGATTATTCCTCGATGGTACATCGGATTTTTGATTTCGACCTATGTTGTCACTCAGCACGACATACTCTATCAGCGTGCTAAGTTTGGTTGAGATCGGCCAAACGGTCTAGGAGGAGTTCGCGGACAACCAAACGGCTAACCCGAGTATAAGAGCTTCGCTTCGCTCAGCTCAATAAGAATATGTCAGTAACGAAAGACAGATAATTCTGGGGTATTTTGAAAATAATAAATTACTTGAATATTTTGCAAATAGGTGAGATATATGTTTACTGAAGACATTTTGTTTTATTATTGTCGAAATTAATTCTAATTTATGGGAATTCTTTAAAACTGATTTTTAGTTTTGTGTTATAAGTGTTATTTTACCACCATCTATTGAGAGATCAAACTACTTTTCCAAAGCGGAAACTAACTTTTTATTTAAAAATCGATTTCTCATTTGCGTATGAACTTAAGAAGATATTTCTTTTGCTATAATGAAAAGGGGCGTACGATCAAACTAGGGTTCAATTCCTAGTAACAGACTGTAGGAGTTGCGCGGATTTACCATGCATGTATAGATTTGCATGTCATTAACACAAAATATCGACAAACATACTAACTAAATAAGGAAACAAGTGGTTACTGTATACCTTGTGACAATGTAAACTACGCGTATAGTGCTGGTCAAGTTTAAGCATACGCATATTACTTTTCGCAAAATTTGTAAGAGAGAAATCAATACTCTGATTGAAAAGACGTCCGAAGGAATTTTGTGCAAATAACAGAATAAAATACCAAGTAATACAGGTGTATTTTAGGATTACAAATGTACCGCTAATGGTGTAAAATTATTACGAATATTGTACGACAATTAAAACAAGCCAATGCATATCAACGGTGAATATATTAGATACTATTTTCCACCAACAGAATATTTCTGTACAGTGTATAAATGTGTATTTTATGTTTACAGGTGTAGCGTTACTAGTGTGAAACCATTAAATGTGCTTTTGGAATTTCCACCCTGGAGAAAAAAATACTATGCAGCCAAGATTTTCCAGCACATCTAAATGCAAATGGAATTGGTGGCTTATAAAAGTGAACAAAAATGACTCGGGGACACTGAGATAGTGAAATTCTCGGTACCGTTTAAGGAAAATTCAACCCCATCGGCTTTGCAATAGTTCATAGTTTGGAGCCTCTTGTAAATGTGACTTTCCTTGGGAGCCGCCCCTGCCCTGGTACGACGGCTTAGAAAACACTCTTTATAACATAATGGACAAGATTATCAAACAAAATCAAATAAAATATAAAATAACCGAAATAGTGTTTAAAATAAATACTAATTATGGACGTTCCAAAGAAGACAATAATATTAAAAATACTTGTTTATAAATTAAAATGATATTGGATGGTGTAAATTAAAAACAAAAAGAGTTTCAAGTTAAGACGATGTGGCAACAGCTTGATTCTTCCCTGACTCGTGCTCTGTGTGGAATCGGAAGGTCAGTTGTGACATGTAGCTTTCAATTTTGCATTTGTTTCCTTTCTTTTGGTTGGGCACAGATCGAGAAGGAAAACAAGGACTGAGCAGATTACGGATATTTAAAGGTAAGAACAGCCTTTACTAACTTCTTATTGTATCCTTTCTTTGTCTCTGTGACATATAACGTTTGTTTTTCGTAGAGTTATCGCTTCCAATTGGGTTGACCAGTGGAAGTTTTGTATATTCCAAAGATTGCAAAAAAAAAAAAAAAAAAAAAAAGGAAAAAAACAAAAAGAAAAAAAGAATAGTTACCGAATTATTAAGTAATTTACTACATAAGATAGATCGTTCGTTTTCGCATCGTTTGAGTAAAACTAGTATTTTGTCAAATTATTAATACCTCATTAAAATTAAAAAAATGATATTCAAGATGCGAAAGATTGAGTGTAATAACCTGTCCTATAAAATTTTGTTATTGAAACGCAGATTAGCCTTGTAGGATGGCTATAATTATATATATTCAATTGAAATATCTACGTATATATTTGTCTAGGTTATTATAATTGCTGTTAGTTTTGAACTTATTAATTGTAAATTAATTTGTTGTTTGTTGAAGAATTAAGTATGATTGCTAGACCAAATTTCTAAATAATTGGTCAATATTAAGTGTCTTTCGCGTGGAATATTTAACTGTAGCTTGAAGTAACCTAAGTGGATACGAGTCCCTGTGTTAAGGATTTTTTTTTTTACATACCCTAGCTTTCAGAGTCGAATCCTTTTGGACAGGGATGGAGGGACATTACGTCTTGGAGGGTGAGATAGGATGAGAAATAAAATGTCTAAGATTAAATGTGAGATTAGTGTCGCATCCTAAGTTTTCCGGATCATTAACCATTTAAAGCTAGCCTCAATGACATTTTAGCCGAAGTTTAGGTGAGAATGGGCATGTGAATTTGCTGAGAAATTTACAGAGGCAACGCCGAAGCTATTACTTGTATCTCTGTGTATAATATAATTGTGTATAAGTTTCAGCATTGCTGTTGAAAATCTGGGGAAATTTCAAGTGACCTTGATACAGATATAATTACGATCTGGAAGGAAAGTGTCGACCAAGACACCCATAGCTTTAATAGAACTGAGGATTTTGAAATATGGTATTTAAAAATAACATTAACTTATAATAATTTCAATTTCGTACTTTTCGGTACCGTTGGTATAAATTTGACATAACCGCTTCCTTCAGTTCAAGTACACTTTGAAGCAGAGATACGTCACTCCAAGGGGGTTCAGAAGGGGGTGATGACATGTAAAAATAATCGAAACTGACCGACATTATTGTCTAATACATAATGTTTGTGATATTTGAGATGAATATCTGGTATCTTAGACGCCATATAAGCCCGCGTTCTTCCCTTATCAACGTGATGGGTAAGGAGGAAAAACATAATATCCAAAATTTTCAAGGATTGAGTCGATTACCTAGTTTACGAGGTTGGTTCATTTGAAATAGCTGTTGGAACGTAAATAGTATGAACCTCAAGCTGTTTTCTTTTATCATGTCACTTTAATAAGCGTTCGTATTCTATTGGGGTAAGATGTTTCAAAATTCGTATCAAATGTACAGTATCTTATGGATTTTAACAAAATAGTTTCATTGAAATATTCTCTATTCTTCTCGTAAGAAAAGCAACCAGTACTTCACGCTTAATACATACTAACTCCTTGCATAGGAGTGTTTAGGAAATCAAGGTATTAGAAAGCAAAATCATTTCTTGGATACTATAAAGAACATATAATTCGAAGAAATTCGCATCACATTGTTTAAACAAATGACAAAAACAATTTCATAAACATCTTCAATAAAGCAAATAGCAAATATCACTTCGGATGTCGATGGATATAAGATGTTACATAATTGCTGTTAGTTTTGAACTTAGGCCTACTAATTGTAAATTAATTTGTTGTTAGTTGAAGAATTAAGTATGATTGCTAGAACAAATTTCTAAATATTTGGTCAATATTAAGTGTCTTGTGCCTGGAATATTTAAGTGCAGCTTGTAGTAACCTAAGCGGATACGAGTCCCTGGTCTTTCATGTTTAGAAGTCTATTTTTTTTAATATCCTCGCTTTCATAGTTGAGACTTTTGGACGGGATCAAGGGACATTACAGCTTGGAGGGTGAGATAGGATGAAAAATAAAATGTCTAAGATTAAATGTGAGATTAGTCTTGCATCCTAAGTTTTCAGGATTGTTAAACTTTTAAAGCTAGCCTCAATGACATTTAAGCCGAAGTTTAGATGAGAATGGGCATGTGAATTTGCTGAGAAATTTACAGAGGCAACGCCGAAGCTATTACTTGTATCTCTGTGTATAATATAATTGTGTATACGTTTCAGCATTACTGTTGAATATCTGGAGAAATTTTAACTAATCTTGATACACATATAATTACGATCTGGAAGAAAAAGTGTGGACCAAGACACCCATAGCTTTAATAGAACTGAAGATTTGAAATGCGGTATTTAAAAATAATCGTAAACAACAAATAATAATACCAATTTCGTACTGTTCAGTACCACTGGTATGAATTTGACATACCCCCTTCCTTCTGTTCAAGTAGATACACTTTGCAGTGGAAAAAATGAAAAATGAAATCTTTGAGTTCTACGTCCCACATTTATGCCGGTTAGGCTAAAGGAGACGGTGATGATGAGGAATGAATGAAATCGTGGAATGAAGAAACTGGGAGGAAACGGGACAACCCCGGGAAAACCTATGCACACGGTGCTTGTCCACCACAAATTTCACTTGGCAGTGTAGGTACGTCACCCCAAGGGGGCTCAGAAGGGGGCGATGACATGTAAAAATAATCGAAACTGACCGATATTATTGTCTAATACATACTTTTTGGTATCGTTGAGATGAATACTGGTATTTTAGATGCCATATAATCCCGCTTTCTTCCCTTATCAACGTGATGGGTAAGGAGGAAAAACATAATATCCGAAATTTTCAAGGATTGAGTCGATCACCTAGTTTACGAGGTTGGTTCATTTGAAATAGCTGTTGGAACGTAAATAGTATGAACCTCAAGCTGTTTTCTTTTATCATGTCACTTTAATAAGCGTTCGTATTCTACTGGGGTAAGATGTTTCAAAATTCGTATCAAATGTACAGTATCTTATGGATTTTAACATAATAGTTTCATTGAAATATTCTCTATTCTTCTCGTAAGAAAAGCAACCAGTACTTCACGCTTAATACATACTAACTCCTTGCATAGGAGTGTTTAGGAAATCAAGGTATTAGAAAGCAAAATCAATTCTTGGATACTATAAAGAACATATAATTCGAAGAAATTCGCTACACGTAGTTTAAACAAATTACAAAAATAATTTCATAAACATCTTCAATAAAGCAGATAGCAAATATCACTTCGGATGTGGATGGATATAAGATGTTACACAGTTCCGATATTATAATATATATAGTGCTCACGGTATATTGAATTTACAATACTGATTATTAATAAATATACTTAGGACAAATATTCAGACAATAAAGTTTTAAAAGTACTTGAATGGAGTGAACCACTTGTCTTTCAATGTCATCTATCCGCCTCTACCTTAGTTATCATTGATCAATGTCATTACTAAAGCTTGGACTTCTTATGCTCTATGAACTCATAGAACTTGCTGTGAAAGCGGGGTGCAGAAACACTGTCTTCAAGTAGTGGTGGATCTAAAGGGTAAAACCTAGGGGAGCCAACCAGACCCAAAGTCATGATAGATATAGACATATCACGAGTTTACTATAAACTTCCAAAAATATATAAACAATAACTTAAATTACTTTTATAACTGAAAGAAACTGGGATCTAGGCCCCCCAGCTTCGGGCTAATCCGCCACTGAGTTTACTTTTGACGTTTGGGATTCCGAACTGACATTTAAGTCCATAAAACTTAACCTTTTCCACCAGTTCAAGAAATCACATAAACACTAAATTTTCATTTGATTTAATTTTAGCGTTCCTTTCAACAACGAAGCTATTGAAGCCAGCTGGGAATCGAACCCGAGTCTCCTAGGCAAAGGCGCGTCGCCTAAAGTAATTTCATTAAGAATTACTAAGGATTAGCATAATGTTTCACTGTTTTGAAAAAAAAAACAATCTGAAAGTTCAGTATTACACTTTTAGATAAAATATAACATCAGTTTATTGAAATATCTATTATGTACTATCGGGAACCGGTCAAAACCCCCACAGCCAAAACACGCACACTCAAGAAATGTCAAAACGCCCACACAAACGGTCATAACCCCCACACAAATGGACAAATCTCCCAAACACACGAACGGTCATAACCCCCACAGCCAAAACTCCCACACTCAAGAAATGTCAAAACGCCCACACGATTGGTCATAACCCCCACACAAATGGACGACCGATCGTGTGGGCGTTTTGACATTTCTTGAGTGTGGGGGTTTTGGCTGTGGGGGTTTTGACCGTTCGTGCGTTTGGGGGATTTGTCCATTTGTGTGGGAGTTATGACCGATCGTGTGGGCGTTTTGACATTTCTTGAGTGCGGGGGTTTTAGCTGTGGGGCTTTTGACCGTTCGTGCGTTTGGGGGATTTGTCCATTTGTGTGGGGGTTATGACCGATCGTGTGGGCGTTTTGACATTTCTTGAGTGTGGGGGTTTGGGCTGTGGGGGTTTTGACCGTTCGTGCGTTTGGGGGATTTGTTCATTTGTGTGGGAGTTATGACCGATCGTGTGGGCGTTTTGACGTTTCTTGAGTGTGGGGGTTTTGGCTGTGGGGGTTTTGACCTAGACACGTACTATCTTGACTGTCTAAGGTTACTATACCCCAAACATTATAACTCAATTTAGGTTCTAGGATATTTAAAATGCGAAAATAACACTTTGGCTTAAAATTTGCTGCGGATTAATTTGAAACGTATTAAACACTTCAGACAGATGATACCACAAAAGACTGTTTGTTTTGGATTGGTACACAGAGAAACAAAATCATATGTGGCGTACTTAAAAACGCAGGTTATATACGTAAATTCTGTAGTTTTGTACTTAAATAACGACCATATATAACATCCTGCAGCTAACGTGTAACTGAAAATGTATGTCTTATAATACTTTCTGTATAATAAAAATAATTTTGTTTCCATGCTTAATCATTAGCATCCTTTAGCCTAACGGCGTGGGATGTTAAACTAAAAGATTTATTTTTTTTAATTAAATAACTTTATTCCAACTTTAAGTTTTACATTAACATTTAAAAAGTAACCAAGATTAGTGCCATAAATTTGTCATTTGAATGCCATTATTCTCTTGAAGAAAGATTGATGCTTCAAAAGAAGAATAAAATTCCTAATAGAAAAATAAATGCAGTAAAACTTCGTTTATCCGGCCTCGTTGATCCGGATCTCCCGGTAATTCGGATAAGATTTGTAAACAGTTCAGAAGACAGCTGTCGACACATGGAGATGCTTTGCACCAAGTGGCAAACCTCATGGCGTACTTGGAGGGTCAGCCGGCCACCATTCCAGCTGAACTATTAATGGTAAAGCGTTTCCGTGACCGTGCTTCATTCAAACGCCACACGTGTTTGAAGCAGAAGGCAGTAAACCAATTCTTTGTTAATAAATTACGTGAATGAACCGTATGTATGCTTATTTAAGGATTTGTTTCGCTTATTATCCGAATTTTCGATTTTCCGGATTGCCTTTGATTCCAATTAGTCTGGACAAATGAGCTTGTACTGTATGTTTGAAATGGTTTTTTTGATTATACTACGAGCTAAAAACAGAACGTTATTTTCTTAAAGAACACTTTGTTTTCCGTTGGTACTTTTCTCGACACAAGGGATAACTTCGTGAAATAAAACGTGAAAGAGAGTATCTTTTTAATAAACGGAGAAGTGTGGTCACCATAATATAAACATTTGTTCAGAGTTTGAACATATGATGATAAATAGCAAAAGGAAAATATTTAAAATGAGAAAAACATTCAGTCAGCTTGATATTTTTGTTTCCTGCAATTGAAACTTGAAGGTGAGACAACAAGGAACAAAGTTAATTAGAAAATAGAAACAAGATAAAAGCACTTCTAAACAAACGTAATCAATATTGTAATTATTTTTGTTCCTTCTGAGAGAGAAAAAGAACTTCGGTACACTTGCAGCGTTATGCTGTTCACTCTTCAATTAAGAGAAAGAAAAATATGAAATAACGAGAAAAGGGTGTAAAAATAATCATTAAAAGTTCAAAAAGAAATGTCATCCTGTGTCGACATTGAAGCTTTCAGTAATACCATTCATATTACAATAGAATTTTACATCTTTTCATTTTCCATTACAACCGCACAGTCATTCAATAACAATAACTCTCAGAGTTATCAGCACACCCTGCATCAGTGCATTTATTGTTCATAACTATAATAAACACTTCTATCATTTTCGTAAGAAGAAATAAAGTAAATAATATAGTCAATTATATAAAGAAGAATTATGCGAATAATACAAAAAATGCATCAAGAGATTGCGGTCTTCTGCAATACTTAGTTTCTGAACAGAGACCACAAAATGTTTGAACGGCCAGTAAATCGAGTTTTTGTACATTTTTACAGAATAAGGACATCATGCTGAGTTCAATGATAACTTGGGTTTGTCTGCAATATATGTAGTTCTTCACATATAAGGCGTACAAGCATATTTTTGATTGAAGAGTTTGATATTGGATCTTTTGATGCATTTTTGAATCAGGGATCACAAAGTTTTTGAACGGCCCTTAACTCAAATTTCCGTTTTTTTTTTTTTTTTTTTTTTTTTTTAACGGAGTAATCACATCATACTGAGTTAAGTCATAGTTTAGGTTTGGGTTCACTATATGTAGTTCTTAATATATAAGGGCTAAAAAATAATTTTATTGAAATATATTGGATCTTAGATCCAGAAAATATAAATTGTAGAAGAGAACACAGTGGCTAGCTGGTAGACAGCTTACATCTATTGCGCGTAGTCCCTGGTTCCATTCCCGCCCAAGTAAGTTATTACGTTTGTGATGGAGAACATCGTATCCATTGGATTTTCTAGGGATACTTCTGTTTCCTCACTCATTCTCATTCCACTAATCCTTACACCATTATTCCCTTGCCTCAATCATCCCTCTTTCGTAACCTAACAGGCATAATCTCTGGATGTTAAACTAAAAGATTTCATTTCCTTTCATTTTATAAATTGCAAACCTGAGAGCACTACCAGTTTACACAACGTCCTTTTTAAAATTAGAAATTTTCCATTCAACATAATTCTCAGAATTACCTTTTAGATCTGTATGTGGTAAATTGTACCTTGAAACTATGCAAAAGAATTCGAGAATTATAGTGAATGGAAAATTTTTAGCCTGTGTTTGTCCCTTTCTCTACATCTTATCCATGGAGAGGCAAATCTAGTCTACAATTGAAGGTGTAATGTTAACCCGGTCGTTCGCATTTTGTTTCAATTACTTCAATTAATGGTATATATTCAATTCTCTTCCATATTTATCTTATTTTACACGCGCTACTTCATTAATGTCATGTGCTAACTTAGAATTATATCTTCCCCGCAAACTCATGCAAGCTCATGACCCCACCTAACTTGTGAGAAAATAAGCACTATCAAAATATAAATTCCAAAGAGAAGGTTGAACCACCAACAGAGTACTGAAAGAATCATATATTGGAGCTGCTGATTGGGTAAACTTTTTGTGGATAACCGTAATTTATTCGCATCTTGTTATTTCCTTTCCTATTGGAGAGTTGTTTTGTTCCAAGCACTTTAAAAACACTAACAAAAATCGGCAGTCACAAATCATATCCAACGATCTTTAAAAATAGTCACAAAAATAATTTAAAAAGGGAAACATTTTTCCAAACAAACAGCTTACATAATGAAAAGTTACACATGCAAAACAAAATACACTACTTTTCTTGATTTTTTCATATTGGCGGGTACATAAACATTCTGTCACATAATTAATGCGTAAACCTTCTACTCACATATTAATCAAAATATCAAAGGACTATTCAGAATTAAGAAGACAATATAATAGGACAAATGATTAAAAGTTGTAAATAACCGAATATACACAGAAATAGGAATGACGTCATAATAGTGTAACTGAATGAATGGAAGAGTGCCTGTGAATCTTTCTGGACCGGAGGACTCCTCCAGGAACGTTGGTGCCCCAGAAAGAAACTTTATGCATGCACTCGATATATCGCCGGATAAAACCAGATAGGAACTCCGGATGTAGCGGGAGTTTGTGTTTCGTTTGTTTTTCTTTCGTGTGTGCCGGGAAGTGTGTTTTGTGTAAATAGTAAGTATATCAACATCTTTAATGAAAAATGTCTCGGAACGGAAGCACAAACCGGTATCTGCAATGCCGCCTTCAAATGGCATGCGTGTCTAAGACTGGGCGTACAAGGAGGAAGGACAAAACTGACCTGGGCCTGCACTAAGTGCTCCAAGTGGGCCCTGGACCTCAATTCGGTATGCCTAGGTCTGTTGTTATATCGTCGCAAGAGAACCAGAGGTACGTAACTCCATTTTCGTAGGTTTACAGGCGAGAGGATAAAAATATTATTTTCTTAGAAGGATGTGTTTTTAATAAGATGGTAATTGAATCACATTACAACATATGATAGGCGAGGAGAAGAGATGGCGTTACGTTCTATTTACACCAAGTGAGGCTTTCAAAATTATGTCCAACCATGAAGAAACCGAAAGACGCATTTTTGGAGTTACGTTTCTCTGGTTCTCATGCGCCGATATAATAGGGAACATATACCAACCAGGAACATTATACAGTAAACTAAATGTATATCACTATAAAATAGGAAGAACATTGGAAATTGAAGATTTAAAAGTAAGCGAAAGTGAAAGTGTAAAACCATAGTGGAAATAAAAGTGAAATAAATACATAAAATAACATGGAAGATAAAGTGAAAGTTTTATAAGTGAAAATAATACCAACATTAAGGTGTGAATCATGCCTACATACATATACCTTTTAGTTCACATAAGAGTGAAAACTATACGTAAGCTGTGTAGTGTTCGTGTAATGTGTTAAAACAAATATTTTAGGAGGATGTGGTAAATCAATAATAAATAAAAGTGACAATGAAAATCACATAATGAAAGTGTATAGACCCTATCATACAGGAGAGAACCAGAACAGGTGAAAAACAAGTCATACAAGGTGAAAACCCGAACAACCAAGAGAAGAAATAACCTTAAAATACAAGCAAGATTAAGTATAAAAACTACAAACGCAATGAATGATGAAAAAACTGAACCATGAAAGGAGATACTAACATACAAGGAAGGTTAAGTATACAAGATTTAAGGATATGAATGATGAATAAACTGAAAGTTTAGAGTCAGGCTTAACTCGAGTCAAGCAAGAGAGAGTCATTATCATCATCATACGTATTCTGCCTTTATTAGCAGGCCACTTGCCGCATCTGAGAAGCTTCCATGCTCCACGGTCCTCCGCTAACCTCTTCGTCTTCGTGTATGATCTTTCTGGTTTAATATCATCCATTAATTGTAGTCTCCTTCGCCCCCTCCCTCTCTTTCCCGCCACCATACCCTCTGGGACGTCCCTCATGATACAATCTCTTCTTAGGTAATGTCCCAACCAGTTTCTCTTCCTCTTCCTAATAATATCTAAAGGTGTTCTTTTCTCACCCACCATTGCTAACACTCTCTCATTCGTTTTCCGCTCGACCCAACTAATTCTTTCCATTCTTCTCCAAACCCACATTTCGAAGGCTTCCAGTCGATTTTCATCACCTTTACGTAATGTCCACGTTTCCGCCCCATACAGTAAAGCACTCCACACGAAGCATTTTATGAGTCTTTTTCTCAACTCTTTATTCAAGGTCCCACAAAACAGACTTTTCTTCCTCCTAAAGACTTCTTTCGCGATTCCTATCCTTGCTTTTATTTCACGTTGGCACTTCATGTTATTACTAAGAATACTACCCAGATTTTGAAAACTATTCACTTGTTCTATTTTCTCCCCTCCTACTTTTATATTTGACACAGACCCCTTCGTTCCAATCACCATGGCTTTTGTCTTTCTAACATTTATTTTCATCCCATATTCTTCAAAGCCCTTTCTCATTTTTTCTAACATTTTATTGATTTTCTTTTCAGATTCTGCAAGAAGCGCCATATCGTCTGCAAATCTTATGCATCTAATCCTACCGAAATGCCATCATCATCATGTAAACTCTTTTTCACTATCTCTTCTAGATAGACATTAAATAGTGTTGGCGAGAGGCAGCATCCTTGTCGAACTCCTCTTCCAATTGCACTCTCTTCCGTCAGTTCTTCCCCTATCCTAACACTTACTTGTTGGTTCATGTATAAGTTTCTTTTTAGTCTTCTATCTTTCCATTCCAACCCTATCTTCGTTAGAACTCCCAACAACAATTCATAATTCACGCGGTCAAAAGCCTTTTCTAGATCAATAAATATAACATACGCCTCTTTCCCTTTTTCTATAAATCTTTCACCGATCGCCCTTAATAATCCAATTGCATCTGTTGTGCCCTTGCCTCTTCTGAACCCGAACTGCTCCTCCTCAACTTCTTTATTTGTTCTTTCATATAACCTTTTGTTCAGTATTCGGAGAAGAATTTTAGCTGCATGAGCTATGGGACTAATAGTTCTATAATCCTCACATCTCTTTGGGTTCGATTTCTTAGCCATCGGTTCCATGATCGTTTTCAGAAAGTATTTTGGCCATTCTCCTGTTTCATATATTTCATTGCATAAGTGGAACAATTCTTTCTTTCCCTTGTCTCCTATATTTTTAATGAATTCGATTGGTATGTTATCTATTCCGGTTGCCTTTCCATTTCTAATCTCGGATATAGCCTTTTCAAACTCATCCCGAAGAATACTAAATCCTTTATCATCCTCACCTACTTCATTTTCTACTTCAACATTTAGACTACACGGTCTATCCCTACTCTCATATAAGTCTTCAACGTATTCTTTCCATCTTCTTATGACCTCATTTCTTTCGCTGACTACCTTCCCATTCTTATTTTCTACTGGCATCATAATACCGCCTTGTTTCCTCAAACAATCCTCAAAGATGAATATCAAAAGAGAGTAGCATAAACTAATTTTTAATATTCATCTTTTTTTCTATTTCTCAGATAGCATATATAGATGTAGAAAACTTGTTATTCTTTTCAAATTGTATTTGTTTCATTTGTTTTGTTTTGTCTTGTTATCTGTTTGTTTCATTTTTCTTTCCTCACCCCTTCGGTTCCCTTTCCAATTCCACTGCTTTTTCCATAAAGAAAATGAATGATGAGAAACTAAGGAAAAAGTAGCATTGCTATGATGTTAGCACTGTTTCGGTCAAAATTTTCAGGTGCCGAAACTAAAAGGTCGCGATCTAAACAATCCAAAAAAGCTGAAAATTTACATTCACCAAACAGAACGAAATGTTTTACAAACTTCTGCCAGAAAAAAATATATATATATATGGATACGAATCGAAATATTACGTGGGTACACTGCCTTAGCAGCAAAGAAACTGTCATATGTGACATTATCGACTCGCTAAAATCTCATACCCATGTAGTCAATTAGAACTTAGTACCCACTTAAAGTGCATATGTATAAGTTTTAATTTATCAATGACTTTGGAAAGTTTTTGCCAAATTTCAACGCAGTTCTTTCGATGTAAAATGGAAAGAAATCATAATTTGCTACTGAGAATGTTTACAATATTTGGGTAGTTGGTTTCAAAATAACCGGTCAACAGAACATCTAGGTGAGAAAACAACGGATTGAAATCGAACTGATTTTTCTCAGTAACGTAGCCAGGAAAGTGTATTTGTAAGAAGCTAGAAATATAACTGCAATATTTTCTCATATTACTAAACAAACCACGTGCTTCAGCACAAGAATCACCAAGGAGCTGACGGATGCAGTCTCTGATCAAATATGAAGATGACACGAAGAAATACGAGGACAGGAAGAGTAACGAAGGAGACACCTTTATCCCCTCCAATGGTTCCGCTTCCAAAGACTGGCTATAAAAGCCTATGCCTACAGACACACCAACTGATCACATCCTACCTATCTCTTCAAGTTCCTCAGGGCAGGAGAGACTCCCTAACATATCTCTGCGCTTAATTGGGTAAGATGTTCCTTACGAATCTCCGAGCTGTGCTGGATAGGAGATACTATCCCATCTCTACGTTGCTTCGGCAAGAGGTTCCTTCAGACCCAGCTGCATCGGGCACAGTCGTTAATAATCAACTATCTTAGAAACCTTGGCGCTGCTATGGGCAGCAGGTCCAACATATAGAGGAAAAGATTATTACAAATAACACTTATTTGTAAACTGTATTGAAATGTTCATAATACACAAGGTGAAGAACAACGCATGTACAATTACTCTGCCATACACAACATAATTTTCTTGACATTTAAAAATCTTTAGTATTCTACAATGTTATTAAGATTTAACAAGGGGAATTATATGTATTTAAAAAATCAAACAGATGCCAATTGATAACTAAACTTAAGAATTATTAGTGAAGGAAAACCACTGTACCTATTATAGTGAGACTGAAGTATACCTTAACGAAAATCTTCATTATAAGAAATAGCTTCACCACAGTTGAAATTTTATTTTTTGGTTAATAACGAATAGAACAAAATTATCATTAACTCTAATACTTTATTTTATGTTTTATTGGCCAAAGATATTTATTATTTCATAGATCACATCGAGATTAGCAACTATATGCGTAAGGATAAATTCTGATGCCTAGTTTTCGAGAAAATCACGGAGGGCAAAGTTCGACTCTCAGTAGAGGTTCATGTGGTTCCTTACGTTAAGCTGTAGCTCAAAGTGTAATACAGAAGGGACGCTAAATTCAAACCAACTAACGAAATATCAGTCAATTAATCAGCCCAAATTTCTGTAAGGTGTTGGTAAGAGAGGTTCGATTCTTTTTCTTTTACCGTTTCTTATTAAAAATACAGGGTGGCTCAAAAGTAGGTATACACTCATACAAACCTTTCTTATTGCAATCATTCATTCTTTCAGTACACAATTATTTATTGGTGTTTCAAGAAGGAGAGAAATAAATACAAAACCACATTTATTTGTTACAAGAACATTACATAAATATAAAAAAAGAAAGAAAAGGAAAAATTAATACATTCCCAACATACATTACGGTAAAATGAACACAATAATATCTGATAGAAATATTCTTTTTCCAGCTTAATACGGTAAATTCTAGACCAGAATGTGACGTATTTACCCATACAAAATGTATTTGAAATAACTCTTAGTTTTTGGCTGAGTAGCCTGTGCAGAACTCTATATACCTATTAGTTTAAATATATAGACTATGTTGACAGTGATAAGATTAAGCATTTACATTTAAGATTACACAAAACATTAAGTAAGTGTGTCATAATTCTGCTTGCTTTTGAACTACTAACAGTTTTAATTGCAGTCTTCATTATGCATGACTATACTATTTTATATATATATATTGGACCCGATACATTCGTTTATGTTCAATAAGGTTTTGAACCATTGGTGTAGAGGATAGAGGATACACAGTAGAGTCCGTGTATTCGCCCTGTTTTAATCGCGAATTCCTTTTTGCTTACATTAAATGATTCCAGTATATAGTAATTGAATTATTTATTTAAGTCTTTACAATAGGGGTCTTTAACTTAATTCCACATAACGTAACATGTAGTACTCTATGGACGAAATTTGTGTATAGTAGCAACTAATTCAAAATATATAAGTTGATAGGTTTTGTAGAAACTAAAGGACCATTGTTCTTACGTCAGCACTAAAAGAGTTAGGTTTTCAGGAAATATGAGGTGATGGGAACTGATGACTGTGCGTTATTCAGTTAAAAGCAGCAGCGTCGTAAATTAGAGGATAAAATAATATAAGAATATGTTTCGGAAAGACGAATATCGTAAGTAGATCAAGACTGGGGTATCACTTGGTGTAATAAACAACGTTTTCAGGGACTTTGTGGGGGCCTCTTTTCGAAAATGATGTAACCACTTCATGGGAAGCACTTGTACACAATAAAAGCTATCATTCGTGTCATACGGTGGTCACTGTGGGACATTGACAAGGATTGAAGCGCTGGCGTATGCAAGGCCTTCCACACGGGTGGCAGAAAGTGACACAGATGGAAGACGATTACATCGAAGGAATGTAACAAATGTTCCTCTGTGCATAAAGCGTAGAATGACAATAATAATGATACCATTATTCTTTATCCAGCTCTTATATATCGTATATTTATATACGATAATTACAGGAATTATTTATGTTTTTCAGTTTTTAATTTCTCTTTCACATTCTGAATTAGAAATATGAAATATTTGTGCTGAAAAAGAAACTCTGAAGAACACGAAAAGAGCTTCATGTTGTTGTTTGAGGGTGGGCATTCACTTTGCACAGTTTCGTTGTCACTTTACTTCCTGCATTGGTTTTCCCATATTAATGATCCATCTAACAAAATATTCCTAAGAAACAGCTATACAAGTAAAGCAGTGTAACTAGAAATTACAGGTCCTAAACGTAGTCATTGTCTGGAAATTATAATGAAAGAATAGAGTAATAACATTCTTAAGCAGAAAACTTATACTAGAATTTGAAAGTTATTCATGAAAGAGGAGTAAACACATTTCCTTTACAGTAGTAAACACTATATATAAATAATATAGAAAATAAAACAAAAGGGTTTCATTATATACAGTACTTTATTTGTATCCTCCGAGAAAAGGAGTAATTACGTCATTCTCAGTAAATTTATTTTATATTCAATTCAAACAAAATTTCAGTACGCGTTGTGAATGCTTAGAAGTCTTTTTTAAGAAACGTCTTTAATTTCTTTGTCTTGTATGTCGTATAATGAACTTCAATATATTTTATTTTTACGTTAAGATGATTCAAAGGTATAACTTCCGCTCCCATGACAATATAGAAAGATAACAAAATATTTTCTCTTCTGTTTTTCATGTGGAACGTAAGAACATGGGGTACTTTTCTTGGAACTTTGCTTTTTCTTTTCGTCTATGATTCTATGACCACAAGTGTACGACAACGCCCTGACTGCCCTACTAAACCAGCAGGGAGAAATGGAATAGATCCTATGCCTGTTTCCAACAAAGTCTGTTTCATGGGAAATTACAATATTAGGTGATAGATCATAATATTATTGGTCCGACGGAGCACAATTGATGGTGGCAGGATGATTTTCTTTGAGTAAGTGCACTTTTAAAATAAGACTGATATAAATCTAACAACTTTCTGTGTGAATAGTAGTTATATATTCAAAATTTCATAATTAGAAGCGTTCAGTTACGTGTAGAAATAATGTTATCATTTTTATTTCTTTATAGGTATGCGGCTTTAAACCATTACAGCCCCGAATATGCAACCTTTCGTTTCAGGTAAATATTTGGTAAGTGGACCATTATAAAGTTTCCAATATTTTATGCTGTTTCAAATGTGTGAATTAGTATGTCACATAATTGAAGGTTTTAAGGTTATAAATTCTCAATAACAAATACTAAACACATTCTTTACCTGAAATATTCAATTTACAATTTAGTCATACAGAGTAATATTTTCTAAGATCTCTTATCGAGTAATGGAACATCTCCTCCTTTATTATTATTATTATTATTATTATTATTATTATTATTATTATTTGTAATTTCCAATATCATATATCTTCATCTCTGTTTACGAATAATTTTAGTCTTAGATTTATTACACGAGATTATATCTAATATCAGTAATTTTGAAACATTGGAGGTTCATATAGTTTCTGTGTAATGTGTTTTCCTGTATCTCTTTTGGGTACAAGATTCCATGCTTAAAAATTAGGAGTTGTCCTATTAGGTGACAACCTGCATCACATTATAATTTATTTACGTCCTCACTACCCCTGCAATATTAAAATGTTAATAATATGAAATTCTTCTAAGATGTATTATTGCAAGCATGTATATATACGTTTAGTTACTCACAGTAACCATATTGCACCCGCACCTTTTGGGAAAAACATATAATTACGCTCAACTGTTAAAAAAGGAGCTAACAAATTAAAAATAACTGGAATATATTCTCTCAGCCCTATTCTCTTCAATGAAAAACAATTCTTAAATTGTCATATTTGCAATACTGTGTCAACTTCAGAGCGATAAAACAACAATAAAGTTGGAATTATAAATCACCAATTGAAGCAACAAGGAAGGTATCGAACCACAGGCAGTCGAAAGGGAGGAAAAGATAAAACTTTATGAACTGCTCCACGTAACTTCAGAACGATTTAGAAATATCCAACAGTAACGTTTTCAAGAGTGTGTAAGTGTACACTTTCGAAGTCAACTTAAACAGCATCAAAGAACGAAATTACAACTTAACAGATAAAACGATAATATCGAAGAGTCCGTGAGTAAATGTACATTCGACAACGACGATCGAAGTGACAGTTTAAGTGATGCCACTGATGCTGATAAATATATTTAATGTGATAAATTATAATCACTGAGTGCGGAAAAACAATAATAATAATAATCCCCAGTTTGGAATGATTGTCTCGTCATAAGTGTACGGGGCTGTGTTTAAAATTTTCTTCATAATTTTTATTCTAGAAAGTGAAAACTAATCCACAATTTGGAAGTTTTAGGAATATCATTGAAACATTTCATATCCACCGAATTGCTTTTCTTATAGTTTTTTTTTTACGTTTGTTTGTCTCACGTTAGTTACTTCCATACTTACTTACTTTTATATATATAAATATTTCCCTTATATATTAAAGGGTTAATATAGCTGAAGGCATTAGTAATTCTTTTACAACGAATTTGAAAGTTCAAGTGAATATGCTAATTTAAAATAGGTAATTAACCTTACATAACTTAAAATCTTGTTTTTGTAGGGTAAATCTGGAGCAAACCAACACCATAAGTATATTTTAAGTTATATACTGTATATTTGAAAATTACAAAAATGAAAAACTGAAACCAAAGTAAACGTGCATTTTAGAGTTATGCATTGACACTGGAACATATTTAGGACATGTCAATTTCAAAACAATACCAAAAATATCTAGTGGCTCAAAGTGTTTATGTGCCGCTTACGTAAGTGGCAGAAGGGCAGTTGTGCTGCGGGAAATGTACACCATAATATCTAATCATCAGAATCTACTTTACACTGATCGCATGCAAAACTCGGACCATCACCTTCAGTATCACAGTTTACATAAACCATGAAGAACAAATAGTGTATTGGACCTAGTTTTCATCTTCGATTCTGTCCGCATAACAAATGTTACTTAAGATCACCTCCACTTTACATTTCTTCTTCATTGATGATTTGAAAGAGACAGTTTTCCGTTTCTTTTCTCTAAGGTGATGTAAATAACTCTAATCTAACAACATTCTCGATGATCCTGTACGACGTACCCTATATGCTGCAGATGTGCCTGAAGTACTGGGAAGAGAACTCAGTGACAGAAAGTAACTTCAAATCTAGATTAAACCGGAAATGAGTGGTCTGCACAGACGGATGAAGATGCCGAAGAAGGTGTTGAGTGAAGATGCCTCCTTGTACAAACATGGCGTTACGATGATGCTGTTGAATGCACCGTTGCATTTACCTGAGTAGCGGTGAGTGATATAGACATTGGTGCATCCTGTGTTGCGGTGAGTGGTACAGGATCTATGTTGTATTTGCTTCTGCAGCGCTGACTGATGTAGAATAAACTGTTGAGGACACGAATATATGATCGCAAAGTTTGTTGGGGTTGAAAGGAAATATACCACTACTTGTGAATCAATGAGAAGCATTTCCAACTGTTGCCGCACTATTTCATACATCCGATAAAATTTTGCTCCAAAGGAAATTTTGCCCATTCCCTTCCCAGGAAATCGTCGCATATGATTACGGCGTGCATTATTATAATATTATTTCAAAGGTGCAAACAGACACATCCAATAGTTGTAGAACATGTGGACTATGGGAACGAACACAAAGCTTATGAATTTTATTTTCAATAGCTTTCTCTAAGATTGATACATTTGTCATGTGCTATCTATGTCCATTCAGTATGAGACTAATATCCCCAGGTGATTTATGGCCAACAACGTGATCTATGAATTGGAAAAATTGTACCCACTTCATATATTCACTATTCGATAGTACTACTTTGCTGCCAGGAGGAACGTGCATCCAGATTTCTTTTTTAATTCTTTGTCCTTTAAAGATTACAAATGGTGGTACATGTCTTCCAGATACTGACACAGACGTCATTACACTAACAGTTTTCTCCTCATCTCCCTGTTGACTGACATATGACGTCACGTTACGCACATTCAGTTTTTTTTTTCTTTTCTTTAGTTTGTATATTAGTTGAAGACCATTCTCGTCACAATTGAAAATTTTACCTTCTTCACTTGCTAAGTTATATCGCTCCATCAAAAAAGAGGTTTCATAAAACTATTGCTCTTGCAAATGGTATGCCCTCTGCCACACGAAGACTACGGGTAAAGACATACCGAAGATACCACGCGATTGAGATCGAAGTTTAGGTCGCGGCCGCTACTTCGATATCTAGGTCTAGATGGATGAAGGGCGCACATAGTGAGAAAGCCCCACCCTCGCTGTAAGTTCTCAGTTTGCAGAGATACATTATTGTGACGCGTGTGAATTTATTCCGCCAGTGGAAAAAATCACTGCAAAACCACATTTTGCAATTGAAATGACCAAACGGTTTATAAATAGGGATGGACGCGAAGCGAGACATGAGAAATGCGAAAGTCATATCTCTTGTTTCGCAAAAATTTTTAGTCTGATTTCTTGTCCATATCTATCAATATTCTAAATCAAGACTTTTACCTTTTTCCAATTTTTATGATGAAATTGCATTCAGGCGAGAAATTATTGTCCAGTAAAATAAAAATCAGGTATGTCTTCAGGTTTCAAGGTGTATTGGGGTATTAACTTCACCAAATGAAGTTGCGTCACTACAATGCCATTATTGATGTTGCCTCTCTATGGATATGTGCCTGTCTTTATAGGTATTTCTCTACCATATATCAGTAACGAATTTAAAAGAAATTCATTTTTATTAATCTCGGAATTGGGGTACGTGGAGTTTTTATGCATAGATATGATTAACTCTACCTTCTTTTTTCTTTAGATGTTCGGATTTGATCCCGAAAACCACTTACCTGTATCCGCCAATAACTTATACTTAGTGGAGCCACAAATACTGTTAAAACTTTTGACGCACGCTCTACATCCGGAGGGAAAAAGAAAGAACAGCCAGTGTGTTCACGAGCACCTTGAATCATTGTGTGCTTCTCTGTGAAAGAGAAAGACTTCAGCTGCAGGTGGAATCATGGTATGCGGCGATTACGGAAACCGTGGTGCCCTGATAGCGTTACTTAAAGCTATACAATCTGCAAGTGGCATTTTCAAGATTCTATAAATGCTCCAAATCAGTAGTATGTTTGTGTACCGCATCACTGAGAGCATCAAATAAAGCGGGACTGTAAAGGATCGTCCGAGAACGGGTCGTCCTCGTAGTGTCAGGATTCCAGCAGCCACAAAAGCCGTGGCGGCAGTGTATGCGGAGAAATGCAACAGGGAAGCAGGATATCCTGGCCCGTAAAATGAACATTTTTAAACGTCAATGTCGAGGCCAGGGCATTCGGCTACGGGCTTATCACCGAGATACAGAACATTACCTTGACGCTCTCTTAAAGAGCTTGAGAGTGGTAAAATGTGGACGTCTTTTGCAGTGGTACGCCCATATTGATAGTCGGAAAATTCTCTTCACCGATAAGAAAAATATTCACTATTGAACAGTCGTTCAATCGGCAAGACGACAGGGTGTATGCTTGAAACTCTCATGAAGCCCGTAAAAAGGTTTTAGAAGTTTAAAGGACCCAGCACCCCACTTTAATAATGGTGTGCTACGAGGTTGAGCTATTCCGGTTCCACCCAGCTAAACGTTTGCGAAAATGGATCAAAAACCAGCGCCCGAGTATACGAAAGCACCGTTTTGGAGCGTATTGGGAAGACGTTAAGTGGCACATTGTTTCACAATCAACTGCTGGACCTCCAGCGGTATTCTGCAACCCGCCAACAAGGCAAGGCCAAATCAAGAGTGGCTTTAGCGTCATATCCCTGAATTCATTTCGCCTAAAGATTGGGCCAATAGCAGTTCGAACCTGAACCCTTTGAACTACTGGCATGGTTAGTGCTGGACGGCTGCAAGAGTTGACACCCACAATTTACAGTTTAAAGCGTTCCTTGTTGGCATCAGTGGCGGACTTTTCCCTGGATGTCATCCTTTCCGCCATAGACGAGTTGCCACAAAGACAGAGAGTCTATGTCCGTGTAAAAGGTGACCATTTCGAACAGTGGTTAGTGCTGTGTGTAGTGAATACGTGTAAGAACAACATACACAAAACAAATTAAAATTTCTCCCGTGATAGTTGTGTTATTCAGTTTTTCAGTTGTAGCAGTATTTATGAATATACTAGGTAAATAATAAACTACAGTATAATACCCAAACACATATAATTAACTTATCTGACATTCCCATTTCACCTTTTATTTTCTTTCATTCTCCATTTAAAATGCTCCTATAATGATGTTGTCTCTTACCCCATATTCTGGAATATTCCTGATTAATTGTACTAATATACTAGAACTTTGGAATAAAAAATCGAACTGGAAACACCGCCTTTTGTTTTCTTTTCCTCGCATCAGATAGGTCTTGACAACACATAGACACCACGGTTTGCCTTGATTCGCATTAGTATTCTCACAGTTTCAAGATAACCAAAGATTTGCCAATGCTATCATAATGGACTTGCAAAACTTTATGCTTGATTTCCCAACACCCCTATTTCAGGATTCGCCCTTTCTCTTCCAAGGTCTTGATATGTCTTTCATAATCAAATTTAAAGTGTAGCAGAACCTCTTGAGCATAGCTACATACAATCCTCTGCAGACTAAATTCTGAACAAACGAAGATTTTATTCGACGCAGCGCTTCAGGGGGAACCAATGAGAACACAAACCGCAGCGATGCTTCCACTGAATATCGATGTGAAAAAATGCTCGTTGTTTATCATCGCTAACACTAATTCACTATCGCAGTCGACCTCTAGGTTGCGATTTAACGTACATCTCCGGTATGCGCTTACCCTTTTGCGACCATGTGTTTGTGCCAGAATCGAGGTAGCAATCGCGACTTAAACCTCGAACTCGACCTCTTCGGTATGTTTTTACTCTAAGTTGCTTACGCCGCGACAGAAAACCCTTAACCCAGTCACTTCCGACCATTTTAGTGTTACTATTGAATGGATGGTTATAATTGTTCACTACAGAAAATCTGTACACGATCCATCTTCAGACTTCAATAGTTAACCCATAACCAATGCTGTCTAATTCAAGTAGATGATTTTCTATCTGCCTCTCGATGTTCTTCGAGAAAGATGTTTGTTCCCCGAGTTTAGGAATAGCGTTCTTTGCAAAAGAACGTCCTTTTAGTGAATTACGAGTGTAAGATATAATTTTATGGTTTATTAAATATACTGGAGTGTCACAACTAGATCTGTGCTACCTATCTTCCAATGTTTCAAATCCAATAGAACATCTTATCTAACTTGTTATGCCTAAATGCTTTTACACCAACAAACATAAATGCACTGATTACTATTTATATATTTATTCCACTAAATTCCATATCCCCATGAGAGTATCCAATATAAATCCAGATTCCCTTAACTTTCCATGTATCTATTTCCTACTCACAGATTACACTTATCGAAATAACATCAAAGATTCCTAAATACCCATATACATTGTACTCTTATTGAAATCCATCTTGATATCATAATTTGTTTTCACAGTGTCATCCCTAGCAACTTACATTCCATATCTAGGCATGTGCTAACTTCTAAAACCTTTGTTATCCATACTCCATAGCCTCATTCCCAACACTCTCCCCCTTTCCATAAATTGAGACAAACTTGATTACCACAAAAAAATATTACTATTATACCGAACAACACAACCTAATTCAGATTATAAGAACAAGTATGTGGATAACCCACGTAAACTAGTTTCTTTCGAATACACTATTCATAATCACAATTAATTAAGACCATTGCATTTTTATCTAAGATTCTGTTTCAATCAAATCGTTTACAGATCATCATTAGTTCCTTTCTTCTTTTTCTTACCGACCATCATTAATAGATTCATTAAATATTTAATCTGATTCTGCATCTTCACTTGATTCTCAATTATTAACCCAAGTTGATCCTCCATTTTCATTACACTAATTGCTTTTTCATTCCCACTTCTTCTCTCTTCCACTTCCTGCCCTCTGTAATCCATATTCTTTCCTTCTGATTGTTTGAGAAATTTTGTCTTCCATCTCTTATCATCCAGGTAAGATTTAGTTGACGATAATTTTGGTTTGGTACCGTTTACTTCTTCTGATGTAGAAGGTGATCTTGGAAAGGAGTCTGCAGCCTTAGGGCTTGAAATATACAGTTGAGCCAAATCTCCAAAAATTATGCTAGGTGAACTATTTTTAAGTTCATTTTCGCACATATTTTCACCATTTGCCTCATCCACAGATATCGTATCCAATCTTATGATGTTAGCCAAAGTATTTAATTCGTCCAGCTGTTGTTTATCCGTATTATAGTCCTCTTTAATCGCCTCCATAATTGATATCGGTGGCTTTTGATTATCTTTAGAATATGGAACAGTACCATATTGACAAACTCGAGCGAAATGGTTTTTGCGATTGCAATTGAGGCATTGTTTTCCCCAAGCTGGACAATTTCCTTTCCTATGTTAAGTCGGAACAGAACGAAATAGTTGAAATGGCAAATCAGCTGAAGTTAGAACATATATTTTGTGATACGGAAGAGGAACGCACATTATCCGATTGTGATCCACACTATGGCATGACGGACGTTTTGTGGTATGATCAGTGGAACAAAGATAATTCACAGTGCAAGGATGAAATGCGTGACAGGACCAAATGCACGGATCAACAGCAGGACATGATTGGGTTGGCAAAAGAAGAAATACCAAATTACCCAGATATAGGAGTAATAGAGGATAAGCAGAATTCTCCCAAGAGAGTGAAACATGTTTGGGACAATTGGTGGAATTACAAGAAAAGTTCACGAGATTATCGGAAAGCGGCTGATAGTAAGGAGAAGAACTGTGATTCTATGGAAGCCGGGAAAAACACTTCGTGGACGGAGGAATTACAAGAACGTGACGTAATTATTGCTCAGCTGATGGAGAAGCAAAAGTGCATGCAGGCACAGATAGATTTTATGTTGGAGAGATGGCAGGCGCTACAAAGAAGAAGGAAGTCTAGAAGATGGAAAGGAAACGAAGATTATTCAGATGATTCGTAGATTTATTAGATTTGATTTCTGTTTCTGTCCTTAGGTTCAGTTGCAAGTTGTTAGATTATGTTGTAAGATTAGATTAGGTTCCAAGGCAGAAGTCTTATTTTGTAAAGAGGGGAGAATGTTGGAATATAAAAGAACATAGATAAAAGGTGTTTAAAAATGTGCACTAGCCGTTCTTAAGGTAATTTGGGCATGAGTATGTGCAAATAGAAATATATAAGATTTAACGAAGATATAGATTATGGATGTTATGTAAAATATGATTTAGATTTGTCTTTTCCACAAGAAACGTGTAACTATGTAACACAGAGTCCAAGTAAACATTATACCAAACATATCTTACTGGACAGAAAACTCACTATTGTAATCTAACTCAATAACTTAATCTCATTAACTCCATTTCGTACAAAGCCCAGAAATCTTGATCACGAATTAATCAATCGTCTTAATCGCAACCATTCTTCTTTTTCATTTTTACATACTAACGCCTCTTAACTTAGCAACGGTCACTGCAATATTAATAAGCACTTTGTGCCACTCTTCAATTCCAACAACGAGGTTTGTCAAAAGCAGCTGAAAGAGGAGTCTTGTCTACCTTCACAGCTTGAACGGCAGCTTACATTGCATTTTCATCCCACTTGCAACTTTTTGTATTTCGTTCTCATCGACGAACCATTTCTGTGCCGAAAGAAAGTGTTCCGTTTTGTTATTTCAAATTATATACTTACAAACTACACTCATTTTCCTGAAAAACATTTGTTTTTCTACTTGGAAAACAACGGGAAATGCAGTGGTCCGTCTGCTTTCCAAAGGTTATGTCCGTTTGCCCCATATCAGTAATCGGAACATCTAATTATAATTTTCCTCAACAGGTGGCAGACACATGCTTGAGTTGTTGTCCATTGTTACTTTTTCCAACCAGTGGTGTCTCGTGACATAATTTTCCGGTGATATAATTTCTTATATATCATGCAAAGTACCAATTTATATACAAATGCTCCATTTCATTCATATATGAAATTACTTCATTACTTCTCATGTTATTCTGGGTAATCAACTTGTCAACAACTCTTCTGAAGTTGAGTTTCTTAAATTTGTTTTCTCTGTTGATACTGTAGCTAATGCAGTGAGACTATTTTGAGCTACGGTACTCCTTTAAATGCTTTCATATTCTTTAATATGGTAATACAACTATCAGTTTCTGAAGTCAAACTTCGGATTGTTTGCTATGATTTTCACGAATTTTGTTGTATGTCATTCTCGTTTTACAGTCTCACCATCAATTTCACAATATACTAAATGTAATCTCCATTAATATTAATACTGCAAGTCCATTAGTATCAAGGCTATCCCATATATTTGAAGAGCTCCGTCATTGCTAAGCGATTAGCATACGTACCTTTGGCGTGGGAGACTCTGATTCGATTCCCGGAGGGAGCTCACTTGGTTCGGTGTCCACTTTAATTAGTATGTCCCGTATCATATAGCCTCGCTGCTGAAAGGGACGTTAAACTCAAAATCCACTCAACTGGTATATTTGAACTGCCGTATATGCTCTTTAGTGAACTGTTAACATTATACATAAAACATGCAATATATCAAATTATTATAATAGTTGCAGAGGCGCCTTTAATTAGGAACGCTTTGTCCATGTACTTTTGCACTGTTATATCAAGACACTTCATTATTGTTCCTCCCCCTCCAAGGATATAAATCTTTACGATTATAGCTGAACGTACGTTACTGCAAATCTCAATATTCGTCTTTTTATATTTTGCATGTGTTGAAAGATGAATGTTGAAAAAAAATCAATTCCAAAATTTCTTTCAGATTCCCACAATACGGAAGGTAAGATCTTACCATTGAAGCAATATTACCAAGTACAGCATGTTTTGATAAGCTATTAGCTTTTCTTACAAACATTAGTATATTTAGGTAGAAAAAATGTAGCCTAATGAAAAATCAGAGGTTATACACATTTAAAAAATAAATTAAAAAATAAATAAAATATGCGTTAACTTAAAAATCTATGGGGAAGGGTTTTAAACCTCACATTCTTGTTGGTACGATCTCAGAAATCCGTAATTTTCTTTGTTCCATTTTCATTTTCAATGCATTTTCAGTGAATTTTCATTACGAGAAATTAAGATAAAAAGAAATGTTGATAACTGATTGAAAGAATGAGTTATGTAGTACTACTATATTTTTCTATATTGTAAAACTTTGTGTATTTTTGTCTCATATATAAGGAAGAGGTAGAGCAGTTAATAAAAAGAGTGTCCGGAATCGACTCCCACTACCAGTTTTATTATAAAAATCCACTATATGAGTATTTGTACAAAAATACTATACAATTTGGTCTCTATTAAAAAAGGTAAGTAAAAGGTAGTCTTTGACCGAGTGGTCGCAGACAGGATCTCCAACAGAGCCCCGTAGCAGGCTAAGCGGCTGAGGTTGGGATACCCAGACAGAGCCCCGTAGCAGGCTAAGCCAGGAGATAGGATAGGCGTAGTCCCGTGGCAGACTAGAGGCCTGGGGTTAGGTTACTCCAAGAGTCCCGTAGCAGACTAGAGGAGGGTCACCAGAGAACTGATGTCGAGTTGCCTTCGTCCATCCAATTTATAGGGTCCTTTTGGGTGGCGGTGGTGCTGCTGCTACGATGTCGTCTTCTGCTCCATGGGAGGGGCTAGAAGCCGTCGTCTGCATGTGATTATAGGTCCCTCTGGCGGGAGATCCTCTTGCAGAACCATGTGGTGTTGTTGTGTAAACATTGAAGCGTGGAACTGCTTATTTACATCACATAGGATATTACACCCCCCTGGCTTCTTTAAAAAATAAGCCGAAGGGTTATTTTTCTTTATATGAGGGTTGCCAACACTGAGGTATCACACACAAAAAAGCACTAAAACATTAATAGCAGTTGCAACACACAAAAAATCACTTTTCGGAGCAATAATAAGGTAGCGGAAGGAAGCACTAAACAGGTGGTCCCTATATACAGGCAGGATCCGTACATGGAACATGATACTTCATTTCCCTCGAGATAGGGCTGTTTTTGGCTTGGCGTCAATAAATATATACTAATTCACTTATAGTAACTGGGGTTGGAGTCTGTTTTAGCTGTTACTCCTTAGTTGTATTATTGGTATTAAATGTTTCCAATGGAATAGGAGATGAAATTTCTATGCGGTTCGTTCTAGATTTGTTTGGTAACGAGCAAAGACGACGATGTAATATGTATAGAATAATAAGACTTAGGAATACTAATAAAGTTGTAATTAATACGGTTATATAAAGATAATTTACATTGGAAATTTCTGATTCGAACGGCGTGATTTCTTGGTCACCCTGTATAAGGTGTAAAAGTTTCTAAAATATATGCACTAAAGATATGTATTTCAATAAAGTAATCCAATTTTAAATGTCAATGATGGTCCTGAATTCCTGATCATCCTGTATAATGTAGAAGTGGTCATAACTTTTGGAATATCCTGTACAATATTTATGTTACATAATGTCGGTGACAATATGTAGTTCATAGAGGAAAAGAAAAAAAATATCGATGAAAATGTAGAATTATGTTAGCTGTCCTTGTAAAGATCATTTGCCTATTGATTGCGGAAATGCTAACGTCGGCATTCTTTCCATTAAGTTGCAGAATAATGATTCTGCTTTTTATAAAACAAAGAGGAAATGAATGTTTGTGTCGTTATGAAAAGTGTTTTTATCTGTGTGAAGTCTTGACTTTATATTTCCTTCTTCCTAGTGGTGAGTACTGTACTTTTTTTTTCGTTCGCTCGTTTAGAAAATAAAATGAAGTTATTTATTCTTGTTCTATGTCTTGTAATTCTTGATAAAATGGCTTGATTCGGTCTATTGAGATTTCTTGTATTTTCTTCCGAAAAGAATTTGGAAATTCTATCTTATAAAGGTTAGGATTCAGTCTATCCAGGATTTGAACGGGTCCAACATAGGACGCTGAAAAACTTTCCGGCACTCCTATTTGCCGATTAGGAAAGTAGACCAGTACTTTTTTCCCTTTTCAAATTGAGTTTGTCGGTGTCTGCTATCGAAATACTTTTTCTGCTTATTATAGCTAGCGATCAAGTTATTCTGTACACTCTCACGTATTTTATACAAATGTTCTTTGTTGACACATAATGTTGGAGTTGACGCTAACGCAATATCAGAGATGGTCTTAGGTTCATATCCATACATGAGGAAAAAAGCAGAATATTTAGTTCCGGCTTGCACAAATGTATTAATAGCGAATGTAATATATGGTATCAGCTTCGGCCAAAGATTTTGGTTTTCTTGTACTAAAAATGTAAGTGCATTCTGTATTGTCTTGTGGAATGTTTCCACTATACCTAGGTTTTTATGGTCGTATGCGGGGCAAAATTTAAATTCAAAGTTATAGAATTTTGCCAAATTTTGCAGCCTCTTAGCGCTATGTACTGGATGTCTATCCAGATATAAATATGAAAAAGGTCCAAATTTGAGTATGATGTCATATATGAGAAATTGTTCAATTTCTTCCGCTGTTATGTTGTCCACCACCTTGGTCACACAATACCTTGTGGACATTTCTATGGCCACTAATATATGTTTAAATTGCGCATTTCCCACTGTTATTTTTCCAATAGAATCATATTGCCAAGCTGTTGCAATCGGCTTAGGTGGGTGATGGAGTAATTGACCCGCTGGTTTAACTGGTAATTTCTTCAGTTTCTGACAGGAAATGCATGTTTTAATTCTGTTGGCAATGTACGCTTTCATATTAGGAAAGTAGTATTTCCTAAGCGCTGAATGATATGTTTTGGTATATCCAAAGTGTGGTGCCATTGGGTTATTGTGTAAGGCGTCAAACCACTTAATTAATAAAGATTTCGGCACACAAAGTAGATATAACAATCCTAATTGGGGATGCTTCTGTGTTCTGTATAATATCCCGTCCTTTAGAGAAAAATATTTTGCGGCCCGAAGAGTAGACAACTTATTACGTTCCTTATTTTCCAAAACAGTAATCATGTCAGAGAATGAAGGATCTTTCCTTTGTTGTTCTGATAAATTTGGTAGGATTATAGGTTGTTCAATTTGGAGTGTAGTGTCTAAAGAATGGGATGCAAATACTTTAGCATCTTCCGTGTCCAAGAAATTGTCAATTTCTTGTTTTTCTTCCTGTTTAATCTCCTGTTTATCTTCTAAACGACTAAAGATGTCCGCTGGGTGTAATTGACTTTTAATGTGTCGTATTTCGAAATTGTAGTCTGCTAAGATATTCGGTAGCGACTAAATTTCCCAACTTTGTCCGCTTGTGTTGTAAGAGATGTCAAGCATTTGGCGTCTATAAATAATTTAAATCTTCTATTTAGTAGGAAGTATCTAAATTTTCTCAAAACATAAATTAAGGCGTACAGCTCTTTTTGCCAAGTGGATGCTTTCCTTTCACTTGGTGTAAAACGTCTACTAGGATAGGCAACAACACGCTCTTGTTTCGTTTTATGGTTATAGCATGCTAATAACCCTCCTGCGGAGATAGAGGAAACATCAGAATACACGCGTATTTCCAGTGAGGGACCGAAGTGAAACAAAGATGGCGCGTGTATGATGTCAGTCTTAAGTTTCTCAAATAATTCGTCATGCTGAGAGGTCGATTTAAATTTTGAATTCTTGTCTAAAAGACACTGAAATGGTTCTAGTTTTTCTGAGAAATTTTTGATATGTGCTCTTAAATAAGAACATAATCCTAAAAAGCTTTTCAGAGTTTTTTTAGTAGTTGGTTTCTTAAAATTTCGAATCTTGTTAGCGATTTTAGGTGATATCTTGATTTCTTTCCCACTAACTGTGAAGCCTAAAACGTCCAATTCTGTGTATAGTAAGTGGGTCTTCTTTGGACTGGCACGAAAATCATGCTTTCTTAATCTTTTAAAAAGTAATTCTAAATTCGATAACTTTTGTTTCCAATTTTTACTTCCTATGACCAAATCATCAGCAAAGGCAGTTATACGGGATGGTAGGCCCTCTAAAAGCATGCGTACAGCTATACTGAGTCCGGCGGCGGAACTGGAGTGACCCATGGTGCACCTCTGGAATTTATATGCCTTTCTAGTATGGTTGACCTCAAAATCATGTATTTTTGGCTTTTGGGATGCAACAATAGCTGGAAATACGAGGATTTTATGTACATTGTGGATATAGAGTTTTTTCCTCTTAAAACGTGTAGAATATCCTCCGTATTTTGAAGTGGTATACTTAGGTAATGTGAGAACCTATTACAAGCTTGGAGGTTCAAAACTAGCCGGAATTCCGAAGTCCCTGGCTTTTTCACAATGAGCAATGGCGATGAAAACGAACTATCGCTAGTTTCCTTGATAATATTTGCGTCTAAGAGTTGCTTGATTTGTAAGTCAATTTGAGGTCTTACTGCTAATGGAACCAGATGAGATCTTTGATGGAAGGATGCTCCTTTGTCTATCCGTATTTTATGTACATAACCTCGGAAGTATCCAATGTCTGTTGGTGTGTAGGAAAAACCATCTCTATATTTAAAGATTAAATCTTGTACGGCTTTCTTTTTTTCTTCTGATAAATCCGGGTTTATGTCAAACAAATTAATATCGAAAAATTATTTTGTTTCTTCTAATCGATCCTGAATCTCTTTTTCTGATCTATAAAAAGTTTCGTCATTATGCCCATTATCTTGACAATTACCCTGTAAATTTATTTCTTGAAGATTCTCTTCTACGTAAGCAATTGGGGTGCTCTTTACTAACGTTACCGGTCTACTAGTAGGATTTGATATCAATAAAGTCAAATTATTCTTAGGTACCTTAGTAGGTAACGTTTGTAGTCCGTATTTGTCCAGCAAATTTTCTAATGGAGAGATGAAAAAATATTTATTATTCTTTTGCCGATTCTTGACGCTAATTGGTAAAAAGAAATGTGACCTGGCTGGTATGGTAACCTTTCGAGTTGTAAAAACATTCGCCGACTTGTGCTGTTTTAATGTATGCATAGCGTTAGCAGATAATTTTTCCTGTGTATCAATTTCAATTGGATACTGCGGAGGCCGTGGTTTCTTGTATACTGACAACATGTTATTCTTTAAGTCAATTTTGGTCTGTAATCGATTTAGAATGTCTTCACCGAATAAAGGCAAAAAATCTCCATGCTCTAAAATTCTGAAATAATGAGAAAATGTTGGTGAGCCAATTCTGAATGTAATCAAAGCTATATAGCGTAAATTTACGAGAGAATTGTCAATTCCTCGTAGATTAGTGCTAAAAGGAATCAATTTTGTGTTTGGTGGAAGCCAATTTTTAGGCCAAAGTCTCAATGAACTGCCAGTGTCTATGATTACAGGATATTTTTCTTTATTCATTGTTACATTAATTAATAATTTGTGTTCCTGATTTAACATTTTAATGTTCTCCCTTCTATCTGATAACGGAGCTACTGCATAAAGTGATGTATTTGCCAATCTTTGTTGTTCAGTTTTTTCCTGGTTCTCGGCCCTCAGAACATGTTCTTGAGAGGGTTTGTCCTGGGGCCCTCTTAGGCGTTTCCTTGCTGATTGTTCTTCTAACATGTACTGGAAGAATGACCTTTCTTATAGCACGTACCGCATACTGTAACTGTTTCCGGCCTAGGATTACTATTATTATCTTTATTATTATCTTTAGAACTGTTCTTAATCCCATTTCACTGCCGATTTTGATTTCCGTTATTTGTACTTTTCGACCTATAATTGTTACGGCCACCTCTCTTAAATTGTGAGTTCTTTATAGAATTTTGAGGTACAAGAAGAGATAGTTCAGCCATTTGATTTGCTAACTTAGTGAAATCTAATGAATTATTTGCACTGGAATTACTAGATGTGCTTGGCGCGGGGGGTTTGGGAGGGGGATTCGGATTAGCAACTTGGGGGGAAGGATTTGGAGTTATCTGATTTTGTGATGCACCCTGTAGCTGTGGGGCTGAAGGTGTAGGAAAATTTGGAGCTGGTTGCTGTATTGATTCCAACTAAGTGTTGGGTTACATAATGGATAGGTCAGTTGTTGATGCACAGATAAGGAAGCGCCAGCGATTGCTGATGAATGTAAATTGCTGACTGGTGTAGTCTGATCGCAGAGTGAATAAAATGCCTGTTGTAACTCCACGTAATCACGTTTCTTCATTAGGTCATTTGCTTTCTCGAGATTGTGTAAATGCGTTTGTAAGACTTGAACAGTTGTAAATGTTTCTAACGCTATCTTTTGCAGAAAAGTTTTCTTTAAACCTAAGGATAAATAATTTATTTTCTGCTCCTCGGTGGCCTGAGGCGGAACTTGTCTAATGACCCTTAATTTTCTGAGAAAATATGTATCTATAGGCTCGTTTCCACCTTGTTGGACTTGAAAATTTTCAAATTCCGCCCGGTATGCCGGTAATCTTGGTCTACTGAGTGCAACTAATTTGTCTTTTAATTGTTCATAATTAAGCGCGTCTAACTGATTCTGGGTCTTTCACTGTAGGACTAAGTCAAGTGCTACGTCTTGTAAGTACATATGTAATAGTTCTTTCTTTTTCTGTTTATTCCACGAATGCAGCAATGCAAGATGATCGAAAAGCATGAAAATTCAATCGGGGTTCTCCGTAACGTGTCCCGAATACTTAGTAAGGTGTGGTATATTAAAAGAAGGACGCGAATTCTGCTCCATATTTGTATCGTTCTATGGGAAATTGTTCTTTCCAGTTCTAGTTTGAATTCACTAATTGTACACTAAAGAAAATCACATACCTTTGAAAAATAGTTCACTTTCAAGTTAATAAATATACTGTCCGGTAGGGGAGTATTCAGATCGATACTGAGCCGGTCAAAGCCTCTACCATGTAAAACTTAGTCTCATATATTTAAATAGGTTTTTAGGTAGAGCATTTAATAAAAAGAGCGTCCGGAATCGACTCCCACTACCAGTTTTATTATAAAAAGTTTCCTTTATAAAAGTATTTAAAAAATACTATAGAAATTAATCTCTCAGAATCAAGGTGAGTTATAGGTGGTCTTTGACCGTAAGGTCGCAGACAGGATCTCCAACAGAGCCCCAAAGCAGGCAAAGAGGAGTGCATTTAGGTGCCCAAATTTCCGAAGCAAGCAGTGGGTAGGTTAGATGGCCAACAGAGCCCCGAAGCAGGCAAAGCGGCTGAGGTTGGGATTCCCAGTCAGAGCCCCGAAGCAGGCAAAGCCAGGAGGTAGGATAGGCGTTGTCCCGTAGCAGACTAGAGGCCCTGGGGTTAGGTTACTCCAAAAGTCCCGAAGAAGACAGTAGGAGGGCCACCAGATAACTGGTATCGAGTTGCCTTCGTCCATTCCAATTTATAGGGTCCTTTTGGGTGGCGGTGGCGCTGCTGCTCCGATGTCGTCTTCTGTTCCATGGGAGGGGCCAGAAGCCGTCGTCTGCATGTGATTATAGGTCCCTCTGGTGGGAGATTCTCTTGCTGAACCATGTGGTGGTGTTTGTAAACATTGAAGCGTGGAACTGCTTGTTTACATCACATAGGATATTACAATACTATCCCTGATGCAGAAAAACTAAAATCAGATTCGAATTCAGGAGTGAAGATCCTTTTAGAATCATTACTTTGTTACCTTGAAATAGATTTTTTTTGTAGAACGGTGCTATTAGTATCTATGATTGTACCTTGGAAGGCTTCCATTGCAACAAAGCTTATTCCTCTATTTAAACAAATATATCTCCTAAAGTAAAATTTTCTTTTGATGAAGATATTTCTCTCTGTACCAGGAATCTACCAAGTAGTATGTAAAGAGTATTTCAGTAAACAAAGACATGTAATTCTTGAGTATTTAGTAAATAATAAATTACCTGAACATTTTGCATAATTGGTGAGATACATCTTTTACTGAAGACATTTTGTTTTATTATTTTCACAATTAATTCGAAGTTATGGGAACTGATTAAAGTGGTATTTAGTGTTGTATTATAAACGTTGTTGTACGACCATCTATTGAGAAACTAAACTACTTTTCAAAGCAGAAGCTAACATTGGAAAAGCAATTTTTCATTTGCATATTAACTTAGACATTTCCTTTGCTATAGGGAACGTTGGCGTGCGATTGAACTGGTGGTTCAATTCGTTGTAAGAGAGTGTAAGAATGGTTCGGATTTCACCACAACTATATAAATTTGCGTGTCATTAACTCAAAATATTAACAAACATACTAACTAAATAACGAAACAAATGGTTACTGTATACCTTGTGATAATGTAAACTTCAGAGCTGGTCAAGTTTAGGCATATGCATATCACATTCTGCAAAATTTATAGAAGAGAAATCAATACTCTACATGAAAAGACATGTCCAAAGGATCAAATGTGTGGAAATAAAATAAAATACCATTAATACAGCTGTATTTTAGAGTTACAAATATAGGGCTAATAGTGTAAAATCACTACAAATATTGTACGACAATTAAACCAGGTTAGTGCATATCAACTATGAAGGTATTAAATACTATTTTCTCCCAGCAGAATATTTCAGTACACTGTATAAATGCATAATTTATGTTTACAGGTGTAGCGTTACTAATGTAAAACCACTAAATGCACTTTTGGAATTTAAACCTTGGAGAAAAGAATACTATACAGCAAAGTTTCTCCAGCCCACCTAAGTGCAGGACTAGCTCAGGAGAGTAATGCTCCCGGAAGTAGGAACAAAAAACACAGTTCTGATTGGTTGGCGTTATCCATTTCGTGCCATATTGCATTCAAATAGCAGAAATCAAACGATTGCTGTTGTCGGTCTTCGTGGCCGAGACAGTACGAGTGCGAAGCGCCGACGAGAGCGGGCGTGGGGAAGAGTTCTCGGAAGACTGTTTTTACTGTGTTGCATACGAGTGTTAGTGAGACGTACTGTTATTAATCATTTTCTGAGCTTATTTCTCCTGTGTATTGCAGGTACGTGGTTTATTCTGTTGACCTGTAAAAGTGAAGTAAAATGAATCGTGTAAATACGATTCAATTTCTATTTGAAAATGGCGCACAGAAACCTAGTGCTTTTGAGTAGCATGATTGGATTTTTGAAACTTTTCATTTGCGAGAAGACCAAATAGCTGCTATTCAAATTCCGACAACCCAGCGTTGTGTTTATTTAAAATTAGTGCAAAAAACTCGAATGGAGCAGATTCTTCGCGACACTAAAGGTGAACTCACTTTTAAATATAATAATGGAGTCTTTGCTAAAGTATTGGTATATGATGCTACTTTAGAAGTGAAAGTGTTACGCATATTTAATTTGCCCCCGGAGACTTCGATTCCTTGTATTCAGACGACTTTAAGTGCCTATGGTAATGTGTTAAGTGTTATACCTGATGCATGGTCTAGACAATATGGATATACTGTCAATAATGGCATTTATCTTGCCCGTGTCCAGCTTAAACGAAACATTCCATCATTTGTGATGTTTTCAAAATATCAAGGACATATGATTTATGAAGGACAGCCTAAAACTTGCCAACGGTGTCATTCAGAATTACATGACCGCTCCAATTGTTCTTTAAATACTCGCCCTACAGTGTTGCCTCTACCCCCCACTTTTCCCCGTCAAGTGCCTGTACCTCCCCCCTCTGCCATCCAATCTAGTACTACGGACAGTGAATTACATGTAACGAAGGAAGAAATTCAATTCAGTTCTAATGATGTTCGACCTTAGCTCCAAGCGAAGGTGTTGAGAACCAAACACAGGCAGAAACAGCTGACGTAACACCAGAGCTCTCTCGTGGAACTCGCTCAGACCGATGTAACTGAAGGTCAATTCACTTCAACAACAACAACAACGGGGAGTGTCGATAGAAAGCAAACATAGGCTTCTTGTGTGCTTCAAACTGACACAAACGATACCGTAATAACTATGACCTTCTCAAGGACGATGACATCGATAGTAATGATGATTTTCCGTTACTACGATCTAGCCAACGCAAAATTAAACGTCCGAAATTAGAGAATAAAAGACATGATAATACATCGCCAAAAAGATTGACACTTCAACAAATTGCGCTTCATCTGCAAAATAATAGTACTGCCTCATAAAAGAAATTAAATACAGGTGATAATCAGGCAAGAAATATGGACTCTTCTGAAACGGCGTCTGGAAATAATTGAATACTTCGTTTTCCTTTAGTTGTTTACATTTAACAGGAAATGAGTGTTAAGGTTGCCTTGTGTTTACTGTGTTTACTTTGTTTACTAAGTTTACTGTGTTTACTTATGTCATTATTGAGTTGTGTTACTGTTAATGTTAATGGCATGAGTTCGGAAACTAAACGTCAACTGTTTAAACAGTTTATATTTGACCACGATACCGGAATTATTTTTTTGCAAGAGATAGCTGAAGATAATTTCGCTTATCTCACTGGTTATAAATGTTATGTAAACTTGGGAGTGAACCGTAGAGGTACTGCAATTTTGATCAAGCACGAATTTGAGATTTCTCAGTTGCGCATGACACCAGATGGCCGTGCTATTGGGTTTCTCTGGAACAAAATATTATTTCTTAATATATATTCTCCTAGTGGGCATACTAAAACAAACGAATGTAAGATATTTTTAATTAAACGTTAGTATATATGTTTAATCTGACATATGATCATGTAATTTTTGGGGGAGATTATAATTGTATTATTCGACCTGGAAAAGATGCTAGAGGAGACACTAGTTATATTCCTGAATTACGATATTTAGTCGATGGACTTAGGTTACAGGATGTTGCTATTTTTAAAAAGAAAGATCATTTGTACACGTATGTCCGTAGCAATAGTACTAAGAATAGAATAGACAGATTTTAGTTTAGTGATAGGTTGTGTACACCATAAGTGATGTATGATGTGCGTGGTAATTCTTTCTCCGATCATTTTGCAGTACAAATATGGATCCCTTATGATGTACCACGAAAGTTAATGGGTAAATCTTATTGGAAATTAAACTTTTCTTTGTTAGATTTACCTGAAAAGAAAATCTTCAAAACTGTTGGATTAAATAGTGTGAACGTAAGCCCCACTTCAACTCTATTCTCAATTGGTGGTAGAAAATGGTTAAACCCAATAACAAAACCTTTTTATGCGCATCGCACAAGATCAGGCTATACATACTACACATACTTTGCAATTTTATCACAAATGTCTCCAAGAATTGAGTCACAGGAATGATCTTCCAGATCAATATCAAAGATTGCAATTTTTTAAAGCAAAAGTTTTAAATTTGCAACGAAAAAACTTAGAAGGGTTTACGCCAAGAAGACGTGATCCTCTGACGATTCCACACGAAAGGTTATCCATGTACCAACATATAAAAGAAACTCGCCGGCGAGAACGTCTCAGTATTCCTTCTCTTCATACAGGGGATGCGAATGTCTTTCAGAAGCAACCTGATATAGCGGCTTATATTCTCTCCGAATACGAAAATAAATTTAATGACATACCTGATCCTACTCAGTCTGATCCGCCATTTCCTCTGCCGCAAGTGAATTTTCCTACCCCTGAGACACACTTCTTGACCCAGCCATATACAATGAACGAAATCCACCAAGTAGTTCAATCTTCCAGTACATTGAGTAGTCCAGGAGTTGACGGAATTCCGTATACTTTGTTATTGGGATATTGTTGCCTCGGACTTTCTTGAAGTCGCTTATTATATTCTAGAGACGGGTCAGGTGTCTACCACATTTGCTACGGGGGTCATTGCTTTAATACCGAAAAAAGATAAACCCCAGGTCTTGAGTGATTACCGCCCTATTACATTACTCAACTGTGATTACAAAATTATTGCGAAATGTCTTGCTCGTAGATTGCAACCTTTCATGCCTGATCTATTGCATGACACCCAAAGTGGCTTTAGTATTGGTTACAAAATGTTAGATGTTCTAATGGACTTCCGCGACACAGTTGCTTGGTTTGATACCACTGGTACTATGGGTGGTTTACTGAGTTTAGACCTCTGTCAAGCTTTTGATAATGTGAGACATTCCTATTTATTTCATGTTATGCAACATATAAGGTTACCTCATAAATTCATTCAACAAGTCAAAACCCTGTTTTTACATGCAGCTTCTAGACTCCCAGGTAAATGGTTTCTTGACACCAGCATTTACAATTCGTAAGTCCATACGCCAAGGAGAGCCCTTGTCGTCGGTCTTGTTCAGTATATATATCTCCTACCTCTTATTACGGAATTCGATCGCCAGCTTACTGGAATTCCAATAAACGGCACTAAACTTGCATTGCGATCTTATGCAGATGACATTAGTGTCATTGTCCGTTCAAAAGAGGATTAACAACAAGTTATGGAGGTTATGGCTCATTTTAGAACATCTGCTGGAGCTAGTCTAAATATGCATAAATGTAAATTTTTACAGTTTGGTGTTACAACTCCGACTTATCTGCCGACTACTATATCTGTTGTGTCGCAAGACTCTATCTTAAGTATAGTCTACCAGCCAAATGTTTCCTCAATGATTATTTCTAATTAGAAGAGAGTGGTCACTAATATAAAGTTACTTTGTCAGGATATTTGTTTTCGACCATTTAATTTGGAACAACGAATCTGGATTTGGCATAGCTATATTTATGCAAAATTATGGCATGTTGCCCAAATTTTGCCTGCTCCGAAGGATAGTCTCCGTCAAATTCAATCTTTGAGTCTTTGGTATATTTCGCAAGGGCAAATCTTTCGTGTGCCTTATTCAATATTGTGTAAAAGGAAGGAGAGTGGAGGTCTTAATTTGATCAATATCCGTTTAAAGTGTTAGGTTCTGTATTTCACAAAATGGTATTGTAAACTGTATCAGGAATCTCCTTCCTTCACTAAAGAGTGGGCCTTATTCTGGTATGAAAGAGTCGGTATACTTGCACCGTTAAATATAGGTAACTTACTCCCATCTGTCTCTTATTTAACCCATTTCGCGCCAATGTCCTATATATAGGACAGTGACAAAATACGTCGGTTTGCAACACTGATTAATCAACCGAATCTTGTTCGGTTCTGCGCATGCTCAGACAAGTACATGCTTTCTTTGTTCGACGTGTGTGGAAGATCAGTACATTTTTGGAGGGAAATCTGGTATCGTTAAATATCTGGAATTTGGATTGTTGGTGAACGTTTCTCTTGTCTTCGAAACAGAAAATGGAAAAGGCCGAGAAATCGAAGGTAAGCATTTGTTTTATATTCTTAAAATATAATTCTTTTTGATACATTAGTTGTTTAAACTCAGAAAATGAAATAAGGTGATAAAAATTCCTTGTTTCTTTAGTGTCCTATATATAGGACATCGGCCATTTAGCCTACTGGTTTCAAGGAATTTCAATTTCCGTGTAATATAGCAACGAAACGCTATGTACACACAACTTTGAAACGGATTTACCATTTATTTACGGAAAATTTGAAAACAGAATTAACAAACCGAACGCCAATTCAAATATTCGAACTTTTCATTGAAAAGATTATTGCACACACCGTTACTGAGACCAACCGACATGCTGCTCACCATAATACAGACTTTACCGTATGCGAAAATGACGTCAGACATTTTTTTAGGAATTTTGTTGTATAGTGGTTACGTTTTAGTTCCACGTCAGTCGGTGTATTGGGATACTTCAGCTGACTGCAATTTTCCAGTAATTGTGCAAACTATGCCACGCAACAAATTTAGACTATTAAAAATGTGCATTCACTTCAACAATAACGACGTTATAGGTAAATCTGACCGTTACTTCAAAGTCAGACCCATGTATAATCTAATAATTGATGCTATTCAACAATTTGGGGTATTTGTCCATGAACTAACTATAGATGGGAGAATGGTACAATATTATGGTATAAAAATAGTTTGAAAATGTATATGAAGGGAAAACCGGTGAAATTTGGGTACAAATTATGGATGTTAGTCACACACAATGGTTATCCTCTGCATATAATTCCCTACCAACCTGGATCTCAAGGGGATACCAGATTATCCGATTATGTTGTGGAATCTTTCCAGTCCGTTGTGGAAAACCCAGAATGTCATTCAATGTATATGGATAACTTCTTTTCGTCATACAATCTTGCTTCCAATCTGAGACAAGGAAACATTTTCATTACTGGAACAGTCAGGGAAAATAGAACCGGAAAATGTCTTTTATGTCGTCAAAAGAACTAACAGAAAAGGAGAGAGGATTTATGGGCACAAGGCTTCACTGTAACTCATAAGTCAGTATGGTTAAATGGAATGATAACGAGGCTGTGACTGTTGTAACGAATTTTGAATCCGTTGATTGTGTGGAAACAGTAACACGAAATAACAAAGGGCGTAAAGAAATCATCAAAGTGCCTTCATGTATTGCTTCATATAACAAATTCAAGAATGGCGTAGATTTATTTGACAAATTGATGAGCTTATACCCAATCAAGATCAAAGGCATGAAGTGGTATTGGAATTTATTTGCGAATGTTGTTGAAACAAACTTCTTTAGTTGCTGGATGGAAACTTTATCAGATCTTGGACTTAGATAATTTGGATCTTCTAGAATTTGACAGAAGTGTTACAATGCCATTGCTCTCACAGTCTGCATCAACAAGACTTCGTCTGGGGCCACAGGGACTGTACAGAAAGTGTTCAGAAGCACGGAAAGCTAGCAAACATACCCTAATACGAAATGAGAGAGAGATCTTTCAGATCTTTGAGTTTTACGTCCCACGGTTATGCCGGTGAGGCTAAAGGAGACGGTGATTATGAGAAATGAATGAAATGGTGGATTGAAGAAAGTGGGAGGAAACGGGAGAACCCCGAGAAAACCCACGCACACGGTGTTTGTCCATCACAAAGTTCACTTGGCGGGGGCTGGGATCGAACCCGGGACCCCAAGCACCAGAGGGGAACGCTCTACCACTGAGCCACCGCGGCCCCCAATACGAAATGAGAAAGGAAAGCAAAGAAGATGTCAAGGATGTCCAAAAAGGCCGATAACATAATGTCAGGAATGCCAGGTTGGCTTGTGTGCTGTTCCGTGCTTTGATAATTACCATCGTTGGTGTAACAGTGCTGTGAAAAGGTGCTAAGACATATTGTACGGGTATGTAATTTTGCAAACGTTGTTTAATAAAACTTAGTAAAAATTAGATATAATTGTGTTTATTTTTTAGAATTGTCAACCCAAAAGGCCAATGTACTATATATAGGACAGACTGTACCGGGCGTACCCCGATACATACAATCAAAACCTATTTTTTTTCTGTATATATGTCCTATGTAAGAGAAAATATGTAGCACTCAATCGAAAATATGCATTAGAAAAATTATGGCACCAAATGGGTTAAAAGAACTCTTATTGGAGGGCAGTTATTTACAACGAGATCCGACTCTTTCTTCTCAAGAGCTTGCAGAAAACTTGTACAATACATGGTTAATTTCTGACAATACCACAGTCTCTCGTGTCGAAAGAATAAGTCCCACCTCTTGCTGGACGCAAATTTGGAAAAATATAAATAGTCCTGTCATACCACTATATATAATCATTGAGTGGTATAAAGTCGTACATGATCTCCTTGTTACACCTGCTCGGTTAGTACGCATTAACTCACTTGCAAACAACGTATGTCACTCTTGTGGACAGGAAGATGATTCTCAACATCGTCTCACGACGTGTTCTAAGGTTTTACCAATATGGCATTTATTACGGGCCATGTTAGGATATATATGCCACTGTGGAATTCAAGCATTCCCAGATACTTTATTACGCCTTCCTGATTTTTGCTATATGCCGCCGCCTAAACAAAATGCGATGCTTTGGTTGTGTGCTTATACGGTGTACTATCTGGTTACTCATGTAGAGTATTCAGAATACCAATACAATTTGTTTATGTACGGTGCGCATGTCAAATGTCAAAATGTTCCTTCTTATTATGGCTTTTTTGATAATTATTTGAAGTTTCTGTTTCTCCCTCATAACTTGAGGCGGTTTTTTGATCAGTAGTTATGTTGTATAATTTGTAGTTTTTGTTAAATTGCACAAATGTATTCTTAAGCTGTCAATAAATCAATTAAAAAAAAGATGTGTAAGGCATGTAGAGATTGTATTTTTAATAACCATGATTATGGTTTCGAACCCCTCCACTTCCATTTTTTTTTTTTTTTTTTTTTTACTTTCTGCGGCTACTTTGGAACGTTTAATTTTCATTCTTTACTAATTGTAAATGGTGTTTACATTCAAAATAAGAGGAATTTTGCTGGCATTTGTTAAGATATTCTTCTCTTTCTAAATGAAGACAAGAATAGAAGCAATACGCAAAGACAAAAGTATTATCAGTACTAAACATTACCAATAATAATTGCTACGAAAGACTAAATACGACCTCTCTTTCCATCTCTCATGAGTTGTATGTATTATAACAAAAAATTTAAAAATGTCCTTGCCGGGAACTCGAACTGGCGTCGTTTTCATTTGTAAGCCAGCACCTTAACCACTACACCAAGATCATGGCATAGTGAATGTTTAGTTGTCGGCGTATTTGTTGTATTTTTGTTTTATGTTCCCACTTCGACAATTTTTACTCTATTTTCTCCTTTTTGCAGCTGTTTCTGGCTTTCTCTTTCGGTGTCGTCCTTTATTTACACTATGCACAGTTCGTATTCACAGCTTGTGCCCGTTTGCAATGTCTTATTCAGATTGACTTTTCTTCTTACTCCGGAGTAAACATTTGATTGATTTAATTCTCATACTCTCCAGAGATGGAGCGCAGGAATGCCAGACTCGAAAAATAGGTGTACATTTACTTTCCTGACAGACTATACCAGAACTCCACCCACTCGCTTGGCGACACTTGGCGAGTGTTAAAGAGTGAGAGGGAACTTCAGGTAGCTTCGTGTGCTTGCGTGTTACAAAGCGTGGGATTCAGTGTACAGAAACAACGGGAATGCAAATAGATGTGAAAAGGAGGATAAACAATGAAATATAGGTATGCAAAAACAGAGGGTGGGCAATATTAAAAAGGTTCTTCTAATTCGTGTTGCTAATGATGAAAAAAAAAAACTTTATTAACTAAAATCTTACCATATATATATATTGATAGATAGATCGTTAGATACATTGACCGACAGACATGTTGCAATGCCGACTACTTAAAATTGTTATTACTTAACGACGAATACAAATTGTTTGCCACTTAAGTACCGTTAGATCGCAAGTGCACGCTGAGAAGGTGGGGGTTGTCATGAAGAAAACAGATTCCGATGCGAGTCCAGAATCGATTTTGTCCCTGCAGAACCGAGTGCGTACCCCATTTTGCCAATCTCTAGTTCGTATATAGCAACGCTGCAGAAGCATAGGCGTAGATTACCTATAGCATGCTTCTTCTAAAAATAAGAAAAACACGTGTGAATTATATACAGGTCACCATCAAAAAAATTCGTGTCCCAACTGGAAATATATACGATACTATAAACAGAAATGTTTAATAAATATAAATAAACTCAGAAACATATTCATATTATTCTGAGATAAAAACTAACTTTTAAACAACTGTTTTTTTCTGAATGCACAGGTTTAAACACAAGACTAAGATGCATGGCACGGGCTTATATTCTTTCAATGAACTTAAATGTTTTATATGCTGCCATCTATTGGGTTTATATGTACTAAATTAATCTTAACCATACATTTTCGTTTTTCTTGCGGGGCGTTAGCTATCCAGAAGAGAATTACGCCCTCTTTACAGTGAGAGATGTAAATATTGCATTCAAGAAATAATTGCTAGAGGTAGAAAGGAAGAAATGTGAGCGCGAGTGGACGTGTGTGTGTCGCTCCGGCAAAATACAGTAAAACGTACGGTTTGCAGGCTGAGCTGGAAAATGGCCGCTTGTCTGTGGAAGCTTAAATGTATAACGTAAAGGTGTGCAAAAATAGATGTTAAAAATTTTAAAAACTTACGGACATATTAGTAAAGTATCTAGTGTTTTTATTGTATTACATGGAAATTTTTAAATGTTAAAAACAACACGTAGAGACTGAAGAGGAAAAAAATTTCTTTTGCAAGCTTGCATTTTGTGCGAACACAGGAAGTGACAAAGTGTAAATGAACTGTGAGTGACCTAAGTGTGAGTGAATTTCTCCTCCTGAAACTCATCCTGTATCATGTGTTGTAGTAAACAATAGTAAAAGAGCACATGTGCATATAGAAAATAGTGACATTTCTGGCTGACTTAAACATCAGCATAACAAGGTAAGTGGACTTTATAGCTTTCTTTTTTTTCCCCACTGACTTGTATATGAACTTTTTGACATAAACAGGGGCGGGATCCCCCCCAGAATTAAGAAATACAAATTAAATAAAATGGATAGACTACCGCGATATTCAAGTGGCTCGTATGACGATGTGCTTGATAAACTGGAACAGGAACAAGGAACCAAAATAAAAGTATAAACTAAAAGGAAGATGAGGAAATATTATAAGGCGACGAACAAGAATTAGCAAGAGAAAAAAACAAATATCAGGAGGAGGGATCAGTGGGAGATATATCACAGATCTATGAATCTGCTTTAGGATTTGTGGACAACTCAGTAAAAAGGAGCAAGTCTAGTGGTGCTATTGCAAAAAGCATATAGAAGGAGCTAACAAAATCGCTCATCCAACAATCAAAAACTCTAGGCAAAAACGAGCATCTCAAAATGGAAAACGAAAAATTGAAGCAAGAAAATGAAACACTGAAGACAGAAATTGCAAAATTGAAAGGCGAAAACGGAAAAGAAGTAGAAAACAAACCAACATATTCCTCACTTCTTTCGGGAGCACAAAATACAGGACTGACTATCAAAAGAGCACAGGTAGTGCAACAAATGATAACAAAGCAGAAGCCCACAATATTTCTGAAAGGAAAAAACAATGAAAATGTAACGGAAGTACACCGAAAATTGTGTTCAAGTGTAAACCCGGCAAAGGAGAAAATAAAAATTACATCATTAATTAAAATGAAGAAAACAGTAATTGTAGAGACTGCTACCGAAGAAGACATGAAAAAAATAATAAGGAACAAGAAACTGCAGGAAATGGTAACGGTAGAACAACCCAAGAAGAAAAAAACATTACTCATCATCAGGGCCCGGATCTTGTTGACAAGTCAACTTTTTTTTCTGTTACGCATAGAACAAGGCAAGTTCAAATAAAAACATTATACATCAACTCTTGGTTCTAAAAATATATTTTTTAAGGGTCAACTTTTGGTCACTTTTTGCCGTTTTGAAGTTTCAGGTCAATTTTTAATATTTGAAGGTAACTTTTAGGTCACTTATGGTCACTTATGGAAAACTGTCTTCAAATATTCCTCTTTGGAAACTCAACAATGTGAAATTGTGGGATTTTCTGGAACGTCATACAGGTTGTTCCATTCCAGACGAAACGAATCTTAGGAAAAATTACATGCCAAAATGTAACGAGGACACAATAAGAAAAATAAGAGAGGAACTTTGGACTCAAATAATTTTTGTTTCTATAGACAGACTAGTGATGTGAAGGAACGCTGTATAGTCAATATTATTGTTGGGGCAGTGAAAGCCGACGAACCTAGCAAATATTTTTGCTAACTGGTGAAGTGTTGGAATTTGTCAACCATTTTACAATATGTAAACTATTGAGATTTCTATTGAGATTTCTTGTATTTTCTTCCGAAAAGAATTTGGAAATTCTATCTTATAAAGGTTAGGATCCAGTCTATCCAAGATTTGAACGGGTCCAACATAGGACGCTGAAAAACTTTCCGGCACTCCTATTTGCCGATTAGGAAAGTAGACCAGTACTTTTTTCCCTTTTCAAATTGAGTTTGTCGGTGTCTGCTATCGAAATACTTTTTCTGCTTATTATAGCTAGCGATCAAGTTATTCTGTACACTCTCACGTATTTTATACAAATGTTCTTTGTTGACACATAATGTTGGAGTTGACGCTAACGCAATATCAGAGATGGTCTTAGGTTCATATCCATACATGAGGAAAAAAGCAGAATATTTAGTTCCGGCTTGCACAAATGTATTAATAGCGAATGTAATATATGGTATCAGCTTCGGCCAAAGATTTTGGTTTTCTTGTACTAAAAATGTAAGTGCATTCTGTATTGTCTTGTGGAATGTTTCCACTATACCTAGGTTTTTATGGTCGTATGCGGGGCAAAATTTAAATTCAAAGTTATAGAATTTTGCCAAATTTTGCAGCCTCTTAGCGCTATGTACTGGATGTCTATCCAGATATAAATATGAAAAAGGTCCAAATTTGAGTATGATGTCATATATGAGAAATTGTTCAATTTCTTCCGCTGTTATGTTGTCCACCACCTTGGTCACACAATACCTTGTGGACATTTCTATGGCCACTAATATATGTTTAAATTGCGCATTTCCCACTGTTATTTTTCCAATAGAATCATATTGCCAAGCTGTTGCAATCGGCTTAGGTGGGTGATGGAGTAATTGACCCGCTGGTTTAACTGGTAATTTCTTCAGTTTCTGACAGGAAATGCATGTTTTAATTCTGTTGGCAATGTACGCTTTCATATTAGGAAAGTAGTATTTCCTAAGCGCTGAATGATATGTTTTGGTATATCCAAAGTGTGGTGCCATTGGGTTATTGTGTAAGGCGTCAAACCACTTAATTAATAAAGATTTCGGCACACAAAGTAGATATAACAATCCTAATTGGGGATGCTTCTGTGTTCTGTATAATATCCCGTCCTTTAGAGAAAAATATTTTGCGGCCCGAAGAGTAGACAACTTATTACGTTCCTTATTTTCCAAAACAGTAATCATGTCAGAGAATGAAGGATCTTTCCTTTGTTGTTCTGATAAATTTGGTAGGATTATAGGTTGTTCAATTTGGAGTGTAGTGTCTAAAGAATGGGATGCAAATACTTTAGCATCTTCCGTGTCCAAGAAATTGTCAATTTCTTGTTTTTCTTCCTGTTTAATCTCCTGTTTATCTTCTAAACGACTAAAGATGTCCGCTGGGTGTAATTGACTTTTAATGTGTCGTATTTCGAAATTGTAGTCTGCTAAGATATTCGGTAGCGACTAAATTTCCCAACTTTGTCCGCTTGTGTTGTAAGAGATGTCAAGCATTTGGCGTCTATAAATAATTTAAATCTTCTATTTAGTAGGAAGTATCTAAATTTTCTCAAAACATAAATTAAGGCGTACAGCTCTTTTTGCCAAGTGGATGCTTTCCTTTCACTTGGTTTAAAACGTCTACTAGGATAGGCAACAACACGCTCTTGTTTCGTTTTATGGTTATAGCATGCTAATAACCCTCCTGCGGAGATAGAGGAAACGTCAGAATACACGCGTATTTCCAGTGAGGGACCGAAGTGAAACAAAGATGGCGCGTGTATGATGTCAGTCTTAAGTTTCTCAAATAATTCGTCATGCTGAGAGGTCGATTTAAATTTTGAATTCTTGTCTAAAAGACACTGAAATGGTTCTAGTTTTTCTGAGAAATTTTTGATATGTGCTCTTAAATAAGAACATAATCCTAAAAAGCTTTTCAGAGTTTTTTTAGTAGTTGGTTTCTTAAAATTTCGAATCTTGTTAGCGATTTTAGGTGATATCTTGATTTCTTTCCCACTAACTGTGAAGCCTAAAACGTCCAATTCTGTGTATAGTAAGTGGGTCTTCTTTGGACTGGCACGAAAATCATGCTTTCTTAATCTTTTAAAAAGTAATTCTAAATTCGATAACTTTTGTTTCCAATTTTTACTTCCTATTACCAAATCATCAGCAAAGGCAGTTATACGGGATGGTAGGCCCTCTAAAAGCATGCGTACAGCTATACTGAGTCCGGCGGCGGAACTGGAGTGACCCATGGTGCACCTCTGGAATTTATATGCCTTTCTAGTATGGTTGACCTCAAAATCATGTATTTTTGGCTTTTGGGATGCAACAATAGCTGGAAATACGAGGATTTTATGTACATTGTGGATATAGAGTTTTTTCCTCTTAAAACGTGTAGAATATCCTCCGTATTTTGAAGTGGTATACTTAGGTAATGTGAGAACCTATTACAAGCTTGGAGGTTCAAAACTAGCCGGAATTCCGAAGTCCCTGGCTTTTTCACAATGAGCAATGGCGATGAAAACGAACTATCGCTAGTTTCCTTGATAATATTTGCGTCTAAGAGTTGCTTGATTTGTAAGTCAATTTGAGGTCTTACTGCTAATGGAACCAGAGGAGATCTTTGATGGAAGGATGCTCCTTTGTCTATCCGTATTTTATGTATATAACCTCGGAAGTATCCAATGTCTGTTGGTGTGTAGGAAAAACCATCTCTATATTTAAAGATTAAATCTTGTACGGCTTTCTTTTTTTCTTCTGATAAATCCGGGTTTATGTCAAACAAATTAATATCGAAAAATTATTTTGTTTCTTCTAATCGATCCTGAATCTCTTTTTCTGATCTATAAAAAGTTTCGTCATTATGCCCATTATCTTGACAATTACCCTGTAAATTTATTTCTTGAAGATTCTCTTCTACGTAAGCAATTGGGGTGCTCTTTACTAACGTTACCGGTCTACTAGTAGGATTTGATATCAATAAAGTCAAATTATTCTTAGGTACCTTAGTAGGTAACGTTTGTAGTCCGTATTTGTCCAGCAAATTTTCTAATGGAGAGATGAAAAAATATTTATTATTCTTTTGCCGATTCTTGACGCTAATTGGTAAAAAGAAATGTGACCTGGCTGGTATGGTAACCTTTCGAGTTGTAAAAACATTCGCCGACTTGTGCTGTTTTAATGTATGCATAGCGTTAGCAGATAATTTTTCCTGTGTATCAATTTCAATTGGATACTGCGGAGGCCGTGGTTTCTTGTATACTGACAACATGTTATTCTTTAAGTCAATTTTGGTCTGTAATCGATTTAGAATGTCTTCACCGAATAAAGGCAAAAAATCTCCATGCTCTAAAATTCTGAAATAATGAGAAAATGTTGGTGAGCCAATTCTGAATGTAATCAAAGCTATATAGCGTAAATTTACGAGAGAATTGTCAATTCCTCGTAGATTAGTGCTAAAAGGAATCAATTTTGTGTTTGGTGGAAGCCAATTTTTAGGCCAAAGTCTCAATGAACTGCCAGTGTCTATGATTACAGGATATTTTTCTTTATTCATTGTTACATTAATTAATAATTTGTGTTCCTGATTTAACATTTTAATGTTCTCCCTTCTATCTGATAACGGAGCTACTGCATAAAGTGATGTATTTGCCAATCTTTGTTGTTCAGTTTTTTCCTGGTTCTCGGCCCTCAGAACATGTTCTTGAGAGGGTTTGTCCTGGGGCCCTCTTAGGCGTTTCCTTGCTGATTGTTCTTCTAACATGTACTGGAAGAATGACCTTTCTTATAGCACGTACCGCATACTGTAACTGTTTCCGGCCTAGGATTACTATTATTATCTTTATTATTATCTTTAGAACTGTTCTTAATCCCATTTCACTGCCGATTTTGATTTCCGTTATTTGTACTTTTCGACCTATAATTGTTACGGCCACCTCTCTTAAATTGTGAGTTCTTTATAGAATTTTGAGGTACAAGAAGAGATAGTTCAGCCATTTGATTTGCTAACTTAGTGAAATCTAATGAATTATTTGCACTGGAATTACTAGATGTGCTTGGCGCGGGGGGTTTGGGAGGGGGATTCGGATTAGCAACTTGGGGGGAAGGATTTGGAGTTATCTGATTTTGTGATGCACCCTGTAGCTGTGGGGCTGAAGGTGTAGGAAAATTTGGAGCTGGTTGCTGTATTGATTCCAACTAAGTGTTGGGTTACATAATGGATAGGTCAGTTGTTGATGCACAGATAAGGAAGCGCCAGCGATTGCTGATGAATGTAAATTGCTGACTGGTGTAGTCTGATCGCAGAGTGAATAAAATGCCTGTTGTAACTCCACGTAATCACGTTTCTTCATTAGGTCATTTGCTTTCTCGAGATTGTGTAAATGCGTTTGTAAGACTTGAACAGTTGTAAATGTTTCTAACGCTATCTTTTGCAGAAAAGTTTTCTTTAAACCTAAGGATAAATAATTTATTTTCTGCTCCTCGGTGGCCTGAGGCGGAACTTGTCTAATGACCCTTAATTTTCTGAGAAAATATGTATCTATAGGCTCGTTTCCACCTTGTTGGACTTGAAAATTTTCAAATTCCGCCCGGTATGCCGGTAATCTTGGTCTACTGAGTGCAACTAATTTGTCTTTTAATTGTTCATAATTAAGCGCGTCTAACTGATTCTGGGTCTTTCACTGTAGGACTAAGTCAAGTGCTACGTCTTGTAAGTACATATGTAATAGTTCTTTCTTTTTCTGTTTATTCCACGAATGCAGCAATGCAAGATGATCGAAAAGCATGAAAATTCAATCGGGGTTCTCCGTAACGTGTCCCGAATACTTAGTAAGGTGTGGTATATTAAAAGAAGGACGCGAATTCTGCTCCATATTTGTATCGTTCTATGGGAAATTGTTCTTTCCAGTTCTAGTTTGAATTCACTAATTGTACACTAAAGAAAATCACATACCTTTGAAAAATAGTTCACTTTCAAGTTAATAAATATACTGTCCGGTAGGGGAGTATTCAGATCGATACTGAGCCGGTCAAAGCCTCTACCATGTAAAACTTAGTCTCATATATTTAAATAGGTTTTTAGGTAGAGCATTTAATAAAAAGAGCGTCCGGAATCGACTCCCACTACCAGTTTTATTATAAAAAGTTTCCTTTATAAAAGTATTTAAAAAATACTATAGAAATTAATCTCTCAGAATCAAGGTGAGTTATAGGTGGTCTTTGACCGTAAGGTCGCAGACAGGATCTCCAACAGAGCCCCAAAGCAGGCAAAGAGGAGTGCATTTAGGTGCCCAAATTTCCGAAGCAAGCAGTGGGTAGGTTAGATGGCCAACAGAGCCCCGAAGCAGGCAAAGCGGCTGAGGTTGGGATTCCCAGTCAGAGCCCCGAAGCAGGCAAAGCCAGGAGGTAGGATAGGCGTTGTCCCGTAGCAGACTAGAGGCCCTGGGGTTAGGTTACTCCAAAAGTCCCGAAGAAGACAGTAGGAGGGCCACCAGATAACTGGTATCGAGTTGCCTTCGTCCATCCAATTTATAGGGTCCTTTTGGGTGGCGGTGGCGCTGCTGCTCCGATGTCGTCTTCTGTTCCATGGGAGGGGCCAGAAGCCGTCGTCTGCATGTGATTATAGGTCCCTCTGGTGGGAGATTCTCTTGCTGAACCATGTGGTGGTGTTTGTAAACATTGAAGCGTGGAACTGCTTGTTTACATCACATAGGATATTACAATACTATCCCTGATGCAGAAAAACTAAAATCAGATTCGAATTCAGGAGTGAAGATCCTTTTAGAATCATTACTTTGTTACCCTGAAATAGATTTTTTTTGTAGAACGGTGCTATTAGTATCTATGATTGTACCTTGGAAGGCTTCCATTGCAACAAAGCTTATTCCTCTATTTAAACAAATATATCTCCTAAAGTAAAATTTTCTTTTGATGAAGATATTTCTCTCTGTACCAGGAATCTACCAAGTAGTATGTAAAGAGTATTTCAGTAAACAAAGACATGTAATTCTTGAGTATTTAGTAAATAATAAATTACCTGAACATTTTGCATAATTGGTGAGATACATCTTTTACTGAAGACATTTTGTTTTATTATTTTCACAATTAATTTGAAGTTATGGGAACTGATTAAAGTGGTATTTAGTGTTGTATTATAAACGTTGTTGTACGACCATCTATTGAGAAACTAAACTACTTTTCAAAGCAGAAGCTAACATTGGAAAAGCAATTTTTCATTTGCATATTAACTTAGACATTTCCTTTGCTATAGGGAACGTTGGCGTGCGATTGAACTGGTGGTTCAATTCGTTGTAAGAGAGTGTAAGAATGGTTCGGATTTCACCACAACTATATAAATTTGCGTGTCATTAACTCAAAATATTAACAAACATACTAACTAAATAACGAAACAAATGGTTACTGTATACCTTGTGATAATGTAAACTTCAGAGCTGGTCAAGTTTAGGCATATGCATATCACATTCTGCAAAATTTATAGAAGAGAAATCAATACTCTACATGAAAAGACATGTCCAAAGGATCAAATGTGTGGAAATAAAATAAAATACCATTAATACAGCTGTATTTTAGAGTTACAAATATAGGGCTAATAGTGTAAAATCACTACAAATATTGTACGACAATTAAACCAGGTTAGTGCATATCAACTATGAAGGTATTAAATACTATTTTCTCCCAGCAGAATATTTCAGTACACTGTATAAATGCATAATTTATGTTTACAGGTGTAGCGTTACTAATGTAAAACCACTAAATGCACTTTTGGAATTTAAACCTTGGAGAAAAGAATACTATACAGCAAAGTTTCTCCAGCCCACCTAAGTGCAGGACTAGCTCAGGAGAGTAATGCTCCCGGAAGTAGGAACAAAAAACACAGTTCTGATTGGTTGGCGTTATCCATTTCGTGCCATATTGCATTCAAATAGCAGAAATCAAACGATTGCTGTTGTCGGTCTTCGTGGCCGAGTCAGTACGAGTGCGAAGCGCCGACGAGAGCAGGCGTGGGGAAGAGTTCTCGGAAGACTGTTTTTACTGTGTTGCATACGAGTGTTAGTGAGACGTACTGTTATTAATCATTTTCTGAGCTTATTTCTCCTGTGTATTGCAGGTACGTGGTTTATTCTGTTGACCTGTAAAAGTGAAGTAAAATGAATCGTGTAAATACGATTCAATTTCTATTTGAAAATGGCGCACAGAAACCTAGTGCTTTTGAGTAGCATGATTGGATTTTTGAAACTTTTCATTTGCGAGAAGACCAAATAGCTGCTATTCAAATTCCGACAACCCAGCGTTGTGTTTATTTAAAATTAGTGCAAAAAACTCGAATGGAGCAGATTCTTCGCGACACTAAAGGTGAACTCACTTTTAAATATAATAATGGAGTCTTTGCTAAAGTATTGGTATATGATGCTACTTTAGAAGTGAAAGTGTTACGCATATTTAATTTGCCCCCGGAGACTTCGATTCCTTGTATTCAGACGACTTTAAGTGCCTATGGTAATGTGTTAAGTGTTATACCTGATGCAT